>NC_134269.1:215774858-215929858 GCF_031893055.1 Leptodactylus fuscus | reverse complement strand
CTCCTATCTATCTATCTCCTATCTATCTATCTATCTATCTATCTATCTATCTATCTCCTATCTATCTATCTATCTATCTATCTATCATCTATCTATCTATCTATCTATCTATCTCCTATCTATCTATCTATCTATCTATCTATCTATCATCTATCTATCTATCTATCTATCTATCTCCTATCTATCTATCTATCTATCTATCTATCTATCTATCTCCTATCTATCTATCTATCTATCTATCTATCTATCATCTATCTATCTATCTATCTATCTATCTATCTATCTATCTCCTATCTATCTATCTATCTATCTATCTATCTATCTATCTCCTATCTATCTATCTATCTATCTATCTATCTATCTATCTATCTATCTCCTATCTATCTATCTCCTATCTATCTATCTCCTATCTATCTATCTATCTATCTATCTATCTATCTATCTATCTCCTATCTATCTATCTATCTATCTATCTCCCATCTATCTATCTCCTATCTATCTATCTATCTATCTATCTATCATCTATCTATCTATCTATCTATCTATCTATCTATCTATCTCCTATCTATCTATCTATCTATCTATCTATCTATCATCTATCTATCTATCTATCTATCTATCATCTATCTATCTATCTATCTATCTATCTCCTATCTATCTATCTATCTATCTATCTATCTATCATCTATCTATCTATCTATCTATCTATCTCCTATCTATCTATCTATCTATCTATCTATCTATCTATCTATCTATCATCTATCTATCTATCTATCTATCTATCTCCTATCTATCTATCTATCTATCTATCTATCTCCTATCTATCTATCTATCTATCTATCTATCTATCTATCTATCATCTATCTATCTATCTATCTATCTATCTCCTATCTATCTATCTATCTATCTATCTATCTCCTATCTATCTATCTATCTATCTATCTATCTCCTATCTATCTATCTCCTATCTATCTATCTCCTATCTATCTATCTATCTATCTATCTATCTATCTATCTATCTCCTATCTATCTATCTATCTATCTATCTATCTCCCATCTATCTATCTCCTATCTATCTATCTATCTATCTATCTATCTATCTATCATCTATCTATCTATCTATCTATCTATCTATCTCCTATCTATCTATCTATCTATCTATCTATCTATCTATCTATCTATCATCTATCTATCTATCTATCTATCTATCTATCTCCTATCTATCTATCTATCTATCATCTATCTATCTATCTATCTATCTATCTATCTCCTATCTATCTATCTATCTATCTATCTATCTCCTATCTATCTATCTATCTATCTCTTATCTATCTATCTATCTATCTATCTATCTCCTATCTATCTATCTATCTATCTATCTATCTATCTCCTATCTATCTATCTCCTATCTATCTATCTATCTATCTATCTATCTATCTATCTATCATCTATCTATCTATCTATCTATCTCCTATCTATCTATCTATCTATCTATCTATCTATCTCCTATCTATCTATCTATCTATCTATCTATCTATCTATCTCCTATCTATCTATCTATCTATCTATCTATCTCCTATCTATCTATCTATCTATCTATCTATCTATCTATCTATCTATCATCTATCTATCTATCTATCTATCTCCTATCTATCTATCTATCTATCTATCTCCTATCTATCTATCTATCTATCTATCTCCTATCTATCTATCTATCTATCTATCTATCTATCTATCATCTATCTATCTATCTATCTATCTATCATCTATCTATCTATCTATCTATCTCCTATCTATCTATCTATCTATCTATCTATCTATCTCCTATCTATCTATCTATCTATCTATCATCTATCTATCTATCTATCTATCTCCTATCTATCTATCTATCTATCTATCTATCTATCATCTATCTATCTATCTATCTATCTATCTATCTATCTCCTATCTATCTATCTATCTATCTATCTATCTATCTCCTATCTATCTATCTATCTATCTATCTATCTCTTATCTATCTATCTATCTATCTATCTATCTATCTATCTCCTATCTATCTATCTATCTATCTATCTATCTATCTATCTCCTATCTATCTATCTCCTATCTATCTATCTATCTATCTATCTATCTATCTATCATCTATCTATCTATCTATCTATCTATCTATCTCCTATCTATCTATCTATCTATCTCCTATCTATCTATCTATCTATCTATCTATCTATCTCCTATCTATCTATCTATCTATCTATCTATCTATCTATCTATCTATCTCCTATCTATCTATCTATCTATCTATCTATCATCTATCTATCTATCTATCTATCTCCTATCTATCTATCTATCTATCTATCTATCTCCTATCTATCTATCTATCTATCTATCTATCTATCTATCTATCTCCTATCTATCTATCTATCTATCTATCTATTTATCATCTATCTATCTATCTATCTATCTATCTATCTATCTATCTATCATCTATCTATCTATCTATCTATCTATCTCCTATCTATCTATCTATCTATCTATCTATCTATCTATCTCCTATCTATCTATCTATCTATCTATCTATCTATCTATCTATCTATCATCTATCTATCTATCTATCTATCTCCTATCTATCTATCTATCTATCTATCTATCTATCTCCTATCTATCTATCTATCTATCTATCTATCTATCTCCTATCTATCTATCTATCTATCTATCTATCTATCTCCTATCTATCTATCTATCTATCTATCTATCTATCTCCTATCTATCTATCTCCTATCTATCTATCTATCTATCTATCTATCTATCTATCTATCATCTATCTATCTATCTATCTATCTATCTATCTCCTATCTATCTATCTATCTATCTATCTCCTATCTATCTATCTATCTATCTCCTATCTATCTATCTATCTATCTATCTATCTATCTCCTATCTATCTATCTATCTATCTATCTATCTCCTATCTATCTAGCTATCTATCTATCTATCTATCTATCTATCTATCTATCATCTATCTATCTATCTATCTATCTATCTATCTATCTATCTCCTATCTATCTATCTATCTATCTATCTATCTCCTATCTATCTATCTATCTATCTATCTATCATCTATCTATCTATCTATCTATCTATCTATCTATCTATCTCCTATCTATCTATCTATCTATCTATCTATCTATCTATCTCCTATCTATCTATCTATCTCCTATCTATCTATCTATCTATCTATCTATCTATCTCCTATCTATCTATCTATCTATCTATCTATCTATCTATCTCCTATCTATCTATCTATCTCCTATCTATCTATCTATCTATCTATCTATCTATCTATCTATCTCCTATCTATCTATCTATCTATCTATCTATCTATCTATCTATCTATCTCCTATCTATCTATCTATCTATCTATCTATCTATCTATCTATCTTTCCTTGAGAAGTAGTCACTGCTTCTTGGGACAGTACAGACCACCGTTACTACCAACCGGAAACTGCATAAACCTGAAGGTCATTCTTAAATAGTTGTCCCTTGCCAAGGCCTAATCCAAGGGTCACACCACAGCCAGTGGGGGACACACCACGGGACGTGCCAAAGTTTCTCCTCCCATTGTACAACACCCCGGTCGACTCCAGGTCCATCTTACTCTTTGCAGCTCAGTAGCCACCACATTGCATTAATGGGGGTCTGTCACCAGAACTAAGCCCGGATGGATCGGTTAGGGTCACACCGTGTCTTCCCCTTTGAGTCGTTGCCTTTCAGCTCTTTTTGGAGCAATTGCCTAATTTGCACCTCAGGGTTGTTTTCCTCTAGTAACATCTATAACACAGGTCAGTTCTTTCCCCCGGTACCGCAGTACTTGTAGCTGAATATTTTGACTGCCGGCCACCTCGCAACGGATAATTTTTGAAGAAACTGCTGTAAATCCCCAAAATGTTCAAACCTTAATCGGAACCCTGCACTCCGCGTTATCTAAATGGATACAAAGTATAACTCTCATCATTGACTGACAGTGTTTTATTGTTGACACTTTAATGGTTCCATTTTACAAAGCAGCTTACGCGACCGTACGACAAATCCCGGAGGCTTCCGAGCGACCGGTAAAATATTCTGCACGTGTTTTACGGCCGCATCCATCCTAAACACCTCTTCACTGACCTCTAAGACTGAACAAGTATCTTAGCAGATTGTACAGATACATCCATGTGTGAGTACATTATTCTCGTAACTCATGTTATCGCTTCCGTGTTGATCATCGTGAAAAACAACTCCGCCAAAGCTCCGGCAATGCATCAGGATTCTTCCCAGACAACTAATAGATCTTTTTGTTCATTTTAAGGGAAAGCTCGGTGACAATGTCATTGGGCGCTGTCTTTAGTATTCAGGAGGCATAAAACACATATTGTGGCTCATTCGCTCTTTAAAATATTACCAGGCCATAAATCTTTGAATACCAAGGACATCTGAAAAATAACATTTCTCATATAACCTTGCACAGATGGCGTGATTTATACGGAAGAGCAAACCATTTGCATACTGATCCCCTAAAGCTCTTAATACAATAATAAAACAATCTCTCCCTTATTCATTTATTTTTGTCCTTCAGTCTTCGGTATACGATTTGTGGCAGCATCTCGGGGGGTCGTCTCGGACTAGATCTTCTAAGATTTCAGAAGGTCGAAGACAATCGGACGGATTTCACATTTCAATGCCATGTGTTACAAGCCCGTGCTTATGTAGGTATATAGGTATATAGGTATATAGATATGAAATGGGTATTAGGGACCCCCCACTTACCATATAATTTATAATATTTGCCCCCCTCCTCCAGGTTTCTGAATATAAGAACAATCTCTCTCCAGAAATCTTGCAACATAATTTCAAATATCATTTTATTCAAGAATCCATCTCGACGACCTATGGCAAAAGGTTCCCCAGTTCTGTAATGGGACGAGGCCGTTGTGTTAGACTTACGGCAGCGCAACGCAGAAGAGGGTGACGTGGCGTGAAATAATCCGTGCGTTGAATTTTCACTTTAGTCCCCTCTGAGCAGGCGCACATCTTAAGAGACACAACAGTTCATAGGCAACTAGATACAGTCCTTACCGATGGGCAACCTCCGAAACTTTCAAGACAGTTGTCAATAGCCATAAAACAATCTCCTGACGTAGTTCAGCTCCATCTCGCTCTGACCCTCTTCTGTCGCTGTCGGCCACAGGCCTGATCTTCTTTGACCTATAACCCCTTCGAGTAGATGTTTCATAGTTGCCAGTAGACCCCAATCTTTAGTCGGGGTGTCCATCTCAGATATCCTAGAGCTATTGTTAGAAGAAGGGAGTTCGGCTTCTTGTACAGCACCTTCAGCTCTTTAGGCTTAATAAGACTCCACACACCTTTATGGTGGTCTCTATGGAGTGACGATATCCCCTCAACCCTGTCTAAGCCTCTAACCTCTGCCAGATCAGTCCTCTCTGCGCCAAGCTGATGAGATACAAATACATCAAAACAGCTGTCCTTGGCTGAGAGACTGTATCTGGTAAAATCCCAACATCATTGCAAACAAAGGCCTCTGATAAGATCGGCATGATGTTAAAGGGAGCGCCCTCTATAGGTCTGTTTGACTGAGACTCTGTCGTCCTAATTACATCATGGAAGACAGACTTGCACATCCTCAGTCAGCGCCCTCTATTGGTGTGCATACATCCTAATTACATCATGGAAGACAGACTTGCACATTCTCAGTGATCACCCCCTATTGGTGTGCATACTTGAGGCACTGGCATCCTAATTACATCATGGAAGACAGACTTGCACATTTGCAGTCAGCGCCCTCTATTGGTGTGCATACATCCTAATTACATCATGGAAGTCAGATTTGCATACTCTTTAGGTTAGTTACTGGTACAGATGGATAACAGATATTCACTTATCATTGGACACCAAGCTTGCAGAAATAAGACTTTGTAACCTGCTGATTGCGGAACATTTCTATTGTGGTTACAAAGGAGGACGAGGTCCCAGGAGTAGACCCCAGATTGCCTTATTGGAAAAAGTGAGAGAACTGAGGAAGGGGAGAAGAGCAATAGCCACACCTGACCGTGTCATATAAAGTGCCATATGTATGGAACCTGCTATGGTAAGTGAATTGTGCTTCCACATTGTTATACAACTGCACTATCGTCATACCGTGACCCCCTAAACTGTAACACCAGGTTCGCTCCGGCCCCTACCCCGGCTTCTGCTTCTATTTGTGATATAATATGATGGCGTTCTTGTATTTTCAGCCTATAACCCCTGACGAGGAGAAGTTACAGGAGAGAGACTGACTTATCAATGGCCCTGCGGTGGGGGGGGGGGAGGCGAGGTTCACACTACCATTGGCCGTCCAATGTTCTGATCTGGCACACGGGCCAAACTGGACTGGATCCATATATATCCTTGTCTGATTGGGATCTCTGATACCAGGAGTCCCTGCCTGTCTATGGCGTCATGGTTGTGGCTGTATAATGTGCAGACATAGACAGATGAGGACTTCTCTCTTTTGGGCCTCCTTGCTCCATCCAGTCCTCTCTCTCGGTCTCCCCAGTGACATTGGGCTCCCGAAGTCAATATGATACAAGGTGCTCTGGCCTTGCCACTAATGTAACGACCCGCCTGGACAGCCCCATATACACGCGGCCTAAAGTCTCCCCAATTGTTGGACATAAATGGAAGATTTTAGGTTTGCACCCATCCTCATTCACTTCAGTGTAGGCTATAGTGTCACTTCCATCTGATTCCCGTGTTTTTCTCAGATTTGCAGAGTTACTTTATCACTTATAAAAGGACCTTCCATTTAATTCTAACATTGACTTCAATAAGGAGAGAACTAAATGGAGACTGAAATCCCCTGATGGATCAGAACAATGGATATTATGTTGGCAGTAAGGACGCACTCTCAGTATTGTACGTTATTCAGGTTTTATAGATTACATAGATTGTAAGATGTTCGACCTCACGTCTGCTTCGACCTTCTCCTCGCCGCATCGCTATTTAACCTCTTCAATCTGCTAAGTGATTTCGCTCTTATTCCTTGTGAGAATGTTCTGAACTCTGGAAGTCTGACCCCTGACAGAAGAAGAAGACCTCCCCGCGTTCTTACAGGGCGCCCAGCAAGATTCATGGCTACATCAAAGTGAGGTGAGAATTACAAGACGCCCTGCGCACATAGGGGGCTCAAAGGCGTGTGTAAGACATATCAGAGACGCTGATATACAGAGCGCGACTAGTAATGGACTTATATTATACAGTACTCGGAATTACTAATATTATTATTATTATTATTATTATTATTATTATTACTGGAAACCAGAGTGTGGACAGACAGTACAGGATAATACACACAGTGATGTCACAGTACAGAGATAATACACACAGTGATGTCACAGTACAGGATAATACACACAGTGATGTCACAGTACAGGGATAATACACACAGTGATGTCACAGTACAGGGATAATACATACAGTGATGTCACAGTACAGAGATAATACACACAGTGATGTCACAGTACAGAGATAATACACACAGTGATGTCAAAGTACAGGATAATACACACAGTGATGTCACAGTACAGAGATAATACACACAGTGATGTCATAGTACAGGATAATACACACAGTGATGTCACAGTACAGAGATAATAAACGCAGTGATGTCACAGTACAGGATAATACACACAGTGATGTCACAGTACAGGATAATACACACAGTGATGTCACAGTACAGGATAATACACACAGTGATGTCACAGTACAGAGATAATACACACAGTGATGTCACAGTACAGGATAATACACACAGTGATGTCACAGTACAGAGATAATACACACAGTGATGTCACAGTACAGGATAATACACACAGTGATGTCACAGTACAGAGATAATACACACAGTGATGTCACAGTACAGAGATAATACACACAGTGATGTCACAGTACAGGGATAATACACACAGTGATGTCACAGTACAGGATAATACACACAGTGATGTCACAGTACAGGGATAATACACACAGTGATGTCACAGTATAGGATAATACACACAGTGATGTCACAGTACAGAGATAATACACACAGTGATGTCACAGTACAGGGATAATACGCACAGTGATGTCACAGTACAGAGATAATACACACAGTGATGTCACAGTACAGAGATAATACACACAGCGATGTCACAGTACAGGGATAATACACACAGTGATGTCACAGTACAGAGATAATACGCACAGTGATGTCACAGTACAGGATAATACACACAGTGATGTCACAGTACAGAGATAATACACACAGTGATGTCACAGTACAGGGATAATACGCACAGTGATGTCACAGTACAGGATAATACACACAGTGATGTCACAGTACAGAGATAATACACACAGTGATGTCACAGTACAGAGATAATACACACAGTGATGTCACAGTACAGGGATAATACACACAGTGATGTCACAGTACAGGGATAATACACACAGTGATGTCACAGTACAGGATAATACACACAGTGATGTCACAGTACAGGATAATACACACAGTGATGTCACAGTACAGAGATAATACACACAGTGATGTCACAGTACAGGGATAATACACACAGTGATGTCACAGTACAGAGATAATACACACAGTGATGTCACAGTACAGGATAATACACACAGTGATGTCACAGTACAGGATAATACACACAGTGATGTCACAGTACAGAGATAATACACACAGTGATGTCACAGTACAGGGATAATACACACAGTGATGTCACAGTACAGGATAATACACACAGTGATGTCACAGTACAGGATAATACACACAGTGATGTCACAGTACAGAGATAATACACGCAGTGATGTCACAGTACAGGATAATACACACAGTGATGTCACAGTACAGAGATAATACACACAGTGATGTCACAGTACAGGATAATACACACAGTGATGTCACAGTACAGAGATAATACACACAGTGATGTCACAGTACAGAGATAATACACACAGTGATGTCACAGTACAGAGATAATACACACAGTGATGTCACAGTACAGAGATAATACACACAGTGATGTCACAGTACAGAGATAATACACACAGTGATGTCACAGTACAGGGATAATACACACAGTGATGTCACAGTACAGGATAATACACACAGTGATGTCACAGTACAGGATAATACACACAGTGATGTCACAGTACAGGATAATACACACAGTGATGTCACAGTACAGGGATAATACACACAGTGATGTCACAGTACAGGATAATACACACAGTGATGTCACAGTACAGGGATAATACACACAGTGATGTCACAGTACAGGGATAATACACACAGTGATGTCACAGTACAGAGATAATACACACAGTGATGTCACAGTACAGAGATAATACACACAGTGATGTCACAGTACAGGATAATACACACAGTGATGTCACAGTACAGAGATAATACACACAGTGATGTCACAGTACAGAGATAATACACACAGTGATGTCACAGTACAGGATAATACACACAGTGATGTCACAGTACAGAGATAATACACACAGTGATGTCACAGTACAGGATAATACACACAGTGATGTCACAGTACAGGATAATACACACAGTGATGTCACAGTACAGGATAATACACACAGTGATGTCACAGTACAGAGATAATACACACAGTGATGTCACAGTACAGGGATAATACACACAGTGATGTCACAGTACAGGGATAATACACACAGTGATGTCACAGTACAGAGATAATACACACAGTGATGTCACAGTACAGAGATAATACACACAGTGATGTCACAGTACAGAGATAATACACACAGTGATGTCACAGTACAGAGATAATACACACAGTGATGTCACAGTACAGGGATAATACACACAGTGATGTCACAATACAGAGATAATACACACAGTGATGTCACAGTACAGAGATAATACACACAGTGATGTCACAGTACAGAGATAATACACACAGTGATGTCACAGTACAGGGATAATACACACAGTGATGTCACAGTACAGGGATAATACACACAGTGATGTCACAGTACAGGGATAATACACACAGTGATGTCACAGTACAGGATAATACACACAGTGATGTCACAGTACAGGGATAATACACACAGTGATGTCACAGTACAGAGGTAATACACACAGTGATGTCACAGTACAGAGATAATACACACAGCGATGTCACAGTACAGGATAATACACACAGTGATGTCACAGTACAGGATAATACACACAGTGACGTCACAGTACAGAGGTAATAACCTTATTACTTGGTGTCCTATCGTTTTTTCAGCTAATAATTTTCCCATTTGGAGGGAAACGCATTTCACTTTGAGACTATGAGCATATACAATAAGAAGCCTTCTGCTAACCCCCCTCCATTGTGCCTAGTTTGGATTGTTTACATGCTATTCTGTCAGGAGTAACTGTACAAGAGCCAACAAATAACTGGAAAAAGCTCAACCAAGCATAATATAAGAGATCCAGGAGCACTGAACTGCAAATATAGAGCAGATATATGCAGATACCCACTACATTCTAACTTCTACCACACAAGACATAGAAAAAGATCGATCCATGAGCACAGTCAGTAAAGCTGCTTGCTGTCTGTGAATAATATCCCACCAGTAACCAGACAGGCTGTGAGATAAGCAGAGTCTCTAGTCCTTTTAGTTTGCAGGCCTGTGTGAGTCTGTGAGGAGAATCAGCCCCTCAGATCTGATCACTGTGTGAGGAGAGACAACCCCTCACCGCTCACCTGTCTTTCCATCTTGCTTATCTGATGTATCTAGGGGTCATACTTCCTTAATAACAAAGGAGTCAATTGCAAATTAGGTTGAGGGGGGAGACACCTAGTGGCAGGAATGTTACGCAGCCACATTTTTAAGTAAAGTGTATTACAGTTTGATCACGAATCAGATGATCTATGAAATGAGACGTAATTTGTAGAGACAGTAGAAAATCTCCAGTGCTAGATTACAGACTACACAGATTACAGACTATACGTCCCTGAGTGGAAAGTGTCAATTCTGTATAGACTCTGTAAAACAGGGAAGCATTAAGCATTGCTGGGAGTGGTGACTAGAATGGATTCCAATGCTTTAAAATATGCAGCAATTCAGGATTTGTTACAAAAAAGTCCAGGCTGAGATAAGCATTTTCTAATGGTCTTTGGCAATGACCTTCCTTCTAGAGCTTTACCTTTCCCTTAATGACTTAGAGCAGTCACACCATAAATCAGTAACAACGCCGGCTATGAGGTTTAGTATTCAGGATAAGTAGGGATCTGCGTTAGTACTTAATTATATTATTTAGCATCTATGTAGTATATCTCATTTATCTCAGGCAAAACAATAATAATTACTAAATAAATTCCACATTTTATTGCAGATAAGATCATAGAGAGACGCGGCAAGGATTTCTTGTTTCTTTATTGCCATCTGGTGGCCAAATTTAGTATTACAGTAAATATTAGTGTTATTCATTTGTAAATATTTGCAGTGTTTTTTTTATTTTATTAATCACATCGATTTGTCATTTCCTGACACAATTTTGCAAAATTTTCCAACACAAGGGACATTGCATCTCACAATAAGAAATGTTAGGGCAATCGTATTGATTTATTTTTTTTAGTAGGGAGTTAAAAATTAGAAGATAGATAGATAGATAGATAGATAGGAGATAGATAGATAGATAGATAGATAGATAGGAGATAGATAGATAGATAGATAGATAGATAGATAGATAGATAGATAGGAGATAGATAGATAGATAGATAGATAGGAGATAGATAGATAGATAGATAGATAGATAGATAGATGATAGATAGATAGATAGATAGATAGATAGATAGATAGATAGATAGGAGATAGATAGATAGATAGATAGATAGATAGATAGGAGATAGATAGATAGATAGATAGATAGATAGTAGATAGATAGATAGATAGATAGATAGATAGGAGATAGATAGATAGATAGTAGATAGATAGATAGATAGATAGATAGATAGTAGATAGATAGATAGATAGATAGATAGATGATAGATAGATAGATAGATAGATAGATGATAGATAGATAGATAGATAGGAGATAGATAGATAGATAGATAGATAGATAGGAGATAGATAGATAGATAGATAGATAGATAGGAGATAGATAGATAGATAGATAGGAGATAGATAGATAGATAGATAGATAGATAGATAGATAGATAGGAGATAGATAGATAGATAGATAGATAGATAGATAGAAGATAGATAGATAGATAGATAGATAGGAGATAGATAGATAGGAGATAGATAGATAGATAGATAGATAGATAGATAGATAGGAGATAGATAGATAGGAGATAGATAGATAGATAGATAGATAGATTGATTGATAGATAGGAGATAGATAGATAGATAGATAGATAGATAGATAGATAGGAGATAGATAGATAGATAGATAGGAGATAGATAGATAGATAGATAGATAGATAGAAGATAGATAGATAGATAGATAGATAGATAGGAGATAGATAGATAGATAGATAGATAGATAGATAGATAGATAGATAGGAGATAGATAGATAGATAGATAGATAGGAGATAGATAGATAGATAGTAGATAGATAGATAGATAGATAGATAGAAGATAGATAGATAGATAGATAGATAGATAGATAGGAGATAGATAGATAGATAGATAGATAGATAGATAGATAGGAGATAGATAGATAGATAGATAGATAGATAGATGATAGATAGATAGATAGATAGATAGATAGATAGATGATAGATAGATAGATAGATAGATAGATAGATAGATAGGAGATAGATAGATAGATAGATAGATAGATAGATAAATAGATAGATAGATAGATAGGAGATAGATAGATAGATAGATAGATAGATAGATAGATAGGAGATAGATAGATAGATAGATAGATAGATAGATAGGAGATAGATAGATAGATAGATAGATAGGAGATAGATAGATAGATAGGAGATAGATAGATAGATAGATAGATAGGAGATAGATAGATAGGAGATAGATAGATAGATAGATAGATAGATAGATAGATAGATAGATAGGAGATAGATAGATAGATAGTCCAATCCCGAGTGTGATGTAATAAGAATGACTGACTTTCCTCTTTAGCAATGAGTTAATCTTGTTTACAATAAAAATGTTATTAAAATTTAATGATATTTAACTTTTATTTTGCATGTTCTATCAGGCATACATACGAGAAGTTCAGCGAATATATAAGCTGTTATTACCAACATTTCCACAGGGTGGCGCCATCTGCACATAAATTGAAAATTGAAAAAGTCTTTCAGTGTCTAATAACACAAGGTAGAAATGAAGTGTAACATAAAGATGATCGAAGTATCCACCAGGCTGTTTTATCTCTGTCTGTATAATATATGATATTCTTCTACACCAATATACATCATGTATAGATTATAATTGTATGATGAGAGGAAGTAGTTGATGATGAATAAAGACACAATAAAGATAACATGTAATGCAGGATAAGTTTATGCCACAAGTATAAATGAGATGCATTGGACAGGTGGGAGGTGCTTTCTTTATTTTAATATCTACAACCCGCCGTCTTTTCAAGTGCTGAGTCTGCAGCTTTTGGTGTTACTGCAGTTAACTCTTTTGCTCCTGTGATCTATCAGCAACAGGTTAACCCCCCCCCCCCCCCCCCGCCCTACATAGTGATGACTGAATGCTATCTAGTAGGCAGAGAGAACGGGAACGGCTTCTACTAGGTGTGACCAGGGAGGTGACTACACGGCTCCTGGTTGTGAACAGGACTGGGGATCAGTAAGTAAAGCCGTGGGCCCGAGAACCCCACAAACACGGCTATCATTATACTCCAGTTTCTTTTCAGACCCCAGAGTAAAATGATTGTTGGGCCAGGATAGGTGAGGGAACATGAAAATCACTGTTACTTACCTATCCTGTGTTCCAGCAGGCTTCAGACATGTTTGTTGAAATCACTGTCAGCACACAGGCCAGGCATCATTATGCGTTGCGATGCTGTTCTGAGTCAGGTCACGTCCATTCCAGCATTGAAGAGATCCACGGATCCCCAGAGTATGGTTTATGTGTGGTCCATTATGGGACATAATACTGTGTGCAGGGGCCACTATGGGGAATAATACTGTGTGCGGGGGCCACTATGGGGGATAATACTGTGTGCAGGGGTCACTATGGGGAATAATACTGTGTGCAGGGGCCACTATGGGACATAATACTGTGTGCAGGGGCCACTATGGGGCATAATACTGTGTGCAGGGGCCACTATGGGGCATAATACTGTGTGCAGGGACCACTATGGGACATAATACTGTGTGCAGGGGTCACTATGGGACATAATACTGTGTGCAGGGGCCACTATGGGGCATAATACTGTGTGCAGGGGCCACTATGGGACATAATACTGTGTGCAGGGGCCACTATGGGGCATAATACTGTGTGCAGGGACCACTATGGGGCATAATACTGTGTGCAGGGGCCACTATGGGACATAATACTGTATGCAGGGGCCACTATGGGGGATAATACTGTGTGCAGGGGCCACTATGGGACATAATACTGTGTGCAGGGGCCACTATGGGGCATAATACTGTGTGCAGGGGCCACTATGGGACATAATACTGTGTGCAGGGGCCACTATGGGGCATAATACTGTGTGCAGGGGCCACTATGGGGCATAATACTATGTGCAGGGGCCACTATGGGGCATAATACTGTGTGCAGGGACCACTATGGGACATAATACTGTGTGCAGGGGCCACTATGGGGTATAATACTGTGTGCAGGGGCCACTATGGGGCATAATACTGTGTGCAGGGGCCACTATGGTGCATAATACTGTGTGCAGGGGCCACTATGGGACATAATACTGTGTGCAGGGGCCACTATGGGACATAATACTGTGTGCAGGGCCACTATGGGGCATAATACTGTGTGCAGGGGCCACTATGGGACAATACTGTGTGCAGGGGCCACTATGGGGCATAATACTGTGTGCAGGGGCCACTATGGGGTATAATACTATGTGTGCGGGGGCCACTATGGGACATCATGCTGCGTGTGCGAGGGCCACTATGGGGTATAATACTGTGTGCAGGGGCCACTATGGGGCATAATACTGTGTGCAGGGGCCACTATCAGGGATAATACTGTGTGCAGGGGCCACAATGGGACATAATACTGTGTGCAGGGGCCACTATCGGGGATAATACTGTGTGCAGGGGCCACTATGGGACATCATCCTGTATGTGCGGGGGCCACTATGGGACATCATGCTGCGTGTGCGGGGGCCACTATGGGGCATAATACTTTGTGCAGGGGCCACTATGGGGCATAATACTGTGTGCAGGGGCCACTATGGGGTATAATACTGTGTGCAGGGACCACTATGGGGCATAATACTGTGTGCAGGGGCCACTATGGGACATAATACTGTGTGCAGGGGTCACTATGGGGGATAATACTGTGTGCAGGGGCCACTATGGGACATAATACTGTGTGCAGGGGCCACTATGGGGCATAATACTGTGTGCAGGGGCCACTATGGGACATAATACTGTGTGCAGGGGCCACTATGGGGCATAATACTGTGTGCAGGGGCCACTATGGGGCATAATACTATGTGCAGGGGCCACTATGGGGCATAATACTGTGTGCAGGGGCCACTATGGGGTATAATACTGTGTGCAGGGACCACTATGGGGCATAATACTGTGTGCAGGGGCCACTATGGGACATAATACTGTGTGCAGGGGTCACTATGGGGGATAATACTGTGTGCAGGGGCCACTATGGGACATAATACTGTGTGCAGGGGCCACTATGGGGCATAATACTGTGTGCAGGGGCCACTATGGGACATAATACTGTGTGCAGGGGCCACTATGGGGCATAATACTGTGTGCAGGGGCCACTATGGGGCATAATACTATGTGCAGGGGCCACTATGGGGCATAATACTGTGTGCAGGGACCACTATGGGACATAATACTGTGTGCAGGGGCCACTATGGGGTATAATACTGTGTGCAGGGGCCACTATGGGGCATAATACTGTGTGCAGGGGCCACTATGGTGCATAATACTGTGTGCAGGGGCCACTATGGGACATAATACTGTGTGCAGGGGCCACTATGGGACATAATACTGTGTGCAGGGCCACTATGGGGCATAATACTGTGTGCAGGGGCCACTATGGGACAATACTGTGTGCAGGGGCCACTATGGGGCATAATACTGTGTGCAGGGGCCACTATGGGGTATAATACTATGTGTGCGGGGGCCACTATGGGACATCATGCTGCGTGTGCGAGGGCCACTATGGGGTATAATACTGTGTGCAGGGGCCACTATGGGGCATAATACTGTGTGCAGGGGCCACTATCAGGGATAATACTGTGTGCAGGGGCCACAATGGGACATAATACTGTGTGCAGGGGCCACTATCGGGGATAATACTGTGTGCAGGGGCCACTATGGGACATCATCCTGTATGTGCGGGGGCCACTATGGGACATCATGCTGCGTGTGCGGGGGCCACTATGGGGCATAATACTTTGTGCAGGGGCCACTATGGGGCATAATACTGTGTGCAGGGGCCACTATGGGGTATAATACTGTGTGCAGGGACCACTATGGGGCATAATACTGTGTGCAGGGGCCACTATGGGACATAATACTGTGTGCAGGGGCCACTATGGGACATAATACTGTGTGCAGGGGCCACTATGGGGCATAATACTGTGTGCAGGGGCCACTATGGGGTATAATACTGTGTGCAGGGACCACTATGGGGCATAATACTGTGTGCAGGGGCCACTATGGGGTATAATACTGTGTGCAGAAATGTGATTTGTAAAGGGGAAGTCTTTGGGGGTTCAGGAGGGGGGGAGCCCCCGGGGAGCCCCCATATCAAATGTTCGCCTTGAGGCTCCGCCATTCTGAGTTATGCCACATTTGATCGCGAGATGGCACCCAGTGTAGCAGATCTGCACCCAGATCAGCCCTGCCGGTGACTACCGTCACTATTTAAGCTGTTTCTTGCTGTATCTGAGGCTGCTCCATTACAGTGGAAAAGTGCAAATAAAAAAAAAAGTAAAGTCTGAGTGTCCTTCCGGGGTCTTTTATAACCTCGTGGAGGACTTATAATGTTTAGAAAGCACATACATATTTAAAAAAAAAAACAAAAAACAACAAACACCTCATTCATCTGAGGCTATACATAAAATATTAAAAAGTCTGTAAGAAACAATTAAGAAAAATAATATTAATTAAAAATAAAGAGGGTCCCCCTTTTTATCCAGCTAACAGCCACAGACTCTTATTATCATTGTGGGAATGTCCATGGTTATTGGTCCTTTCCACACTTAAAATATCAGCCTATGGCCTCCCCAGAACCCGGACCACGCTTTACATGGTTGTGTTCGGCTACTACCTAGCTTTTCCTGGTACCTCTGGTGGCAGTGGCTACCAGGATAATAGTAATTGTTCTTAGTGTTAGCCTTTTGTCTGCCTAACACCCCCAGCCCCAAATAGCTCATTACTAGGTCAGTGATAAAGTATAACAAGACACATAGAAACTATTTTAATTGAAATAGAAATTCCCTGCATACATCTGTCTTTGGTCATTTTATTGAAAGTAAATAAAAAAAGATCCAGCTTCAACATAGTCCCCTGAATATGGAGACTATAATGGGAAACACTTGTGTGAAAAAGCACACAAATATATTAATGGCATGAATAAACAGCACTTTGGTACTTACCTGAAGATACTTACCTCCAGTGATGTCTATAACTGTTTTATTGCAGTCTCTTTGATTTCATTCTTCATTTACCAAACGGTTCAACAACATGTAATATCAGGTGAGGCATACTACCTTTCTCTGCAAGTCTTGCTGCTCGGCTACCTCTATGTGCACTCCTGTCTCTTTAAGAATTAATGTTCTCACCTGCTTATTTCCTCCTGCCAATCCCTGTGTACTTCTATGTATTTAAGTCTTCTTCTGCTCTTTATTAGTTGAGAGATGTGTTCACAATATCTCTCTTACCTGTGGACTATGACTTCTGCATTATCTTTGTTACCTGTGACCTGGGCCTTCTACAATATCTCTGCCACATTTTGTCTACGGCTTTTACAATATCTCAGTTACCTGTGCTGTATCTTGTCCTGGATTCCTGTTTCAGACCCAGCTCTGTCAGTTTGTAATCTCTATAACTGTTCTGTCTGTTTTCGCCTGTGTTCTCGCCTTCTATTTCTTCTGTTTCTGTGGCGTGTCGCACCATAGTCCTGACCTGTCCAGTCAGCTGCTACCAAACCAGGACCTTAAGGTGGTGAACTAGCAAACTTCCCTGCAGCAAAGACCAGAATGAGGGTTAAAGGTTGAAAAGTAAGGAGAGGTGGCCCCGGTTTGGTAGCCCTCTGGGTTCATGACCCACTGCCATGGCAGATCCAATTCCAGGATGGTATATGGCTCCCAGATTTTTATGCTGTTTCACATAGTCGAACCAGACACTGCCACACACATCTGTCTAACATTGTGCAGAGGGCAGAAGTGATTCTAGATCAGGGGGTCAGTATCTAATTCCCCCTCCCATGTGAGCTTTGTGTAACCGCCATCTCTGTATGCATTAATACTTTATTTTCATGCATCAGCCAGGTCACTTTGTCCATTTTTTGGTTAATCATTTATTCATGTCTTTGTCAATTTTTGGAACACCTGGGACAGCTGGAATAGAATACATGACTCAAGGTTCACACTGGGTTTCCAATCTTTGCATCTGCTTGGGGAACTAAAAAATGTAAGCCCGATCCACTTAAAAAGCGGATAGTTCTAGACTATGATTGGGTCTGCCAGTTCTCCATCCGAAAAATGTAGAGATAAAAGCCAAGCTTGGGGGACTTCTTTCTCCACATTTTTCAAGCAGGTTCTGGAATGGATCCCAAATGGAGTGCGAGCACTGGAGTGAATCCAGCCTGAGACCGAGGAGTCGGAGATTGTGGAGTTTGACATTACAGGCTTTATTGGTGTGTAGAGATTGAGGAGTATTACTACTGTCTCACCCCATTGGGTAAGCCATGACTTATTGCTGATTGGTGGAGGCCGTGAAATTAGAAAGAAATGCCGTATGTGTTTTGTCTTTATGTTTGAGCCAAATCTCTCAACCTACCCAAATTCTATACGGTCCTATTCCCGGGTAATCCTCACTGCTGCTCTTCCCCAATCAGTTGGATCAATCACATCTTTCAATCTATTTGCAGCCAACTTCACAATTGCAATGAATAAAGAAAGGGCTCCAGATGTGGTTAGAAGTGAATTCAACTTTAAGAAACCAGGGGCCACACGGTGGCTCAGTGGTTAGCACTGCAGCCTTGCAGTGCTGGAGTCCTGGTGTTCAAATCCTGCCAAGGGCAAAAAAACCATCTGCAAGGAGTTTGTGTGTTCTCCTTGTGTTTGCATGGATTTCCATCCCATATTCCAAAGACATACTGATAGGGGAAAAAAAAAGTACATTGTGAGCTCTATGTGGGGTTCACAATATACATTAAAAAAGAAAAAAAAAAAAAAAACTTTAAGAAACCACATAAGATATAGAGAAGAGAAGACACCAGCAGGTCTTGCTTACATCCTTCAGGTCTACAACAAACCTTGGATCGTAGCTTAGCATAACCAATACCTCATAATCTACATTCACCACTTGTTTAGATCATCAGCATCTCCTTTGTTACAGATCCGCACACTCTTCGTACTTTCTTCTCTGCTCCCGTTTCCCCTCATAAACTCCTAAACCTTCTTATCTCTTCCTGTTCTGTCTTTATTCATAGCCATCCTTCCCACAATGATTCTGACCTTTCTCCTTCCCAATTTTCATCAAGCTCTCAGCTGACATTTCTCCGCCTTCTCCTTCTCCCCTCTCCACATTACATAACTCTAATCTCCCATCATATTCCTGAACAGAACACAATTCTCTATAAGATTCATCCACTGCAGGCGAGACAGCGGCGAGCACTTCATCCTCCTTATATCAGCTTCAGGTTTAGGAAGACATTCCAGGTACGTTTGCATTGTTACTTGACAATATGAAGGGAGCGCAGAGAAAAAAGTCATTTACGGAAAGTATGAAAGTAATTCTTTACAGGATAGAGGCAAAATATTAATCTATACTAGAGATGAGCGAACAGTAAAATGTTCGATATTCGTTTCGAATAGCCGCTCAATATTCGACTATTCCAACGAATATCGAACCCCATTATATTCTATGGGGAAAATGCTTCATTTCAGGGGAAACCACTTTTCGACTCAGGAGAGTCACCAAGTCCACTATGACACCTCAGGAAATGATGCCAACACCCTGGAAAACAACTGGGACAGCAGGGGAAGCATGTCTGGGGGCATCTAACATGCCCAAGTCACTGTATTACATCGGGATCCCTGTCAGCTTGTGATATGCGTGAGCTGACTTTTTCCCATAGGAATGCATTGACTAGCGTTGATTGGCCAGTGTACAGCATTCAGCCAATCAACGCTGGTTCTGCCGGAGGAGGAGGAGTCTAAGATCCATCCACAGCAGTTTCCATTGTGGTCCGATCACAGATGCAGCAGAGCTGAGAGCGCAGCATGGTTCAACACACACTCAACACTGCTACATCAGATGCAGCTGAGCTGAGTGTGCAGCATGGTTCAACGCACACTCAGCACTGCGGAGATGTAGTAGTGCTGGCCGTGCGCTCAGCTCGTCTGCATCTTCGGAGTAGCTGAGCTGAGCGCGGCCAGCACTGCTTCAGCTCCAATGTAGTATCTTCGGAGTAGTCGAGCTGAGCGCACGGCCAGCCCTGCTACATAGGAATGCATTGACTAATGTTGATTGGCCAGTGTACAGCATTCGGCCGATCAACGCTGGTTCTGCCGGAGAAGGCGGAGTCTAAGATCCATCCACAGCAGTTTCCATTGTGGTCCAATCTCAGATGTAGCAGTGCTGACACAGCATTACTACACGGAGAAGCGGCCGAGCTCAGCACACACAGAGATGCAGCAGAGCTGAGTGTGCAGCATGTTTAAAGGCACACTCAGCACTGCTACATCAGATGTAATAGAGCTGAGTGTGCAGCATGGTTGCAGGTCTGTAAATGAGAGAGAACCGGACCAAGAAGAAGCGGGAGCGACAGCGGCAGTGGATCTTTGCAGGTAAGTGGACAGCAGGCGGGACTAAGTAGCAGGGGGATATTTTTATCACTACACAGTGTGGACTCCAAAAATTGAAGCATTCCAATTTTGGACTCCATGCTGTGTAGTGAACAGGATCGTTTTTAAAATCCGATCTTCGATCATTAAAAAATCCCATTGACTTGCATTAGGATTGGATCGGAATTAAGATCGGGTTCAGATGGAAAATGATCAGAAATCGGATTTTAAAAACGATCCTGAAATCTCAAAATTGGCTCAACCCTATTTGTAATCTGTAAGGGTACTTGAGGACTTCTGATTGGCTGTATAGTTTACTGCAATAGGAGTGTAGGAGTGTATTGTATATTATACTAGACGCATATTGTCAGGAACAGGACCTAATAGGTATCGCTACATGGAATTCAGAACGCTGTTGTTAAGTCTTCTGGTTGTCATGGCAACCCCTTGGCATATCACTTTGAGGGGCTAAGAGAAGGAGCCCCATTCTCTAAACACTTAGATAACATGATCAGTATTGTTGGTTAATCTGCTGAAATCTGAGTTATCTTCGACGGTGTCAGTGAGAACTGAACGTTGGCTTTATAAAGCTTCATGACAGTGCCATAACATTATGTAATAGTATAGGGCTGAGCATTAAAGAGTCAATTATCAGATCTACAGAACGGATTGGAAAGAAGATCACAAATATAAGTTTCCCTACTTAAGTTTTGTAATAAAGTCATGAACAGAGTATAATAAGTGAAGGCCCAACGTAGGTGCGGTGACATAACTAATAGTTATACTCCACTGGGCATCCTTGTGGCATCCAGAAGCTTGGTAGGCATCCTTTTCCAGTCTCTGGCTATCATATACCATGGAATCACCTCTGAGGTCACATAGAGCAGGGTCAAAACCCCATAACATCGGCATATCCCATAACATCACCATATCCCATAACATCGGCATATCCCATAACATCACCATATCTCCATAGACTTCTGCATTGACCTCGGGCAGCACCGCACCTCCCATGAGGCAACCTGAAGTGACCGCTTCAGGCGGCGCTATGTCAGGGCCCCAGGGAGGGCGGCATTTTTGCTTACCTAAGCCAGTCCAGGACAAGCTGTCCTGGACTGGCTTAGCACCAAGTGGTGGATTGGGGAGGCCGCTGAAGCAGCGCTGCTCCAGCGGACTCCCCTAACGCTCAGGCAGAGAGCAGGCCCTCTCTGTGCCTGCTCTCTGCCTGCGAACGCCGCTAAGCCTCCCCTTGGCTTCGCCCGCCCCCTTCGTGCCACCACGCCCCCTCCACTCCGCTTTCTGTCGTTCGCCTCGGGCGGCGAAAGGGGTAGGTTCACTCCTGACCTCGGGACACATAAAATCAGCCAGAGATGGCAAGAGGCCAGAAGAGGACACTCAGGAGAGGAGAGGCTAGAGGAGTACAATTGTAAGTTATGTTTCTGTGCCTCCCCGTAGTCTCCACCTATTATACTCTTTGGTATGCAAATAGTATGTTAAAGAGTTATTCCAAAGCTTTCTGGAAAATTTAGGTTGCATCTAGTTGAAACTAGAAGAAGTAATTGCTCAGGAATGGAAGGGGCTAGAGAAAAAACAAAACAAAAAAAAAACAAGTGCACCCAGAAGCAGTGGAGCAAAGTCTATGAAAGAATGCAATGAGGTGGAGTTGGTGGAGGTGGTGAAAGGACCTCTTTAAGTAATTTCACACACATGCTTCAAGAAATACAAGTATTTTTTACTCAATTCATGTAAATCTCTGATTGTCCTGGCAGCGTGTAAGCTTTTTCTCTTCTTGCCTGTACATGAACCATTCTAAGGCCACTCACCAGATTGCCGATGAAAACAGGAAGTGAGAAGAGAACAGAGCTTGTAAGCTGGCGGATGCGAGAAGTAGGAAAACCCCTATAGCTATCCTGTTCTTTGAAGATTCTGTCCAAGTCTACACAGCAAAGCCTTTGAGAACTTCAGGGAACAAAAAGAGTAAGTCTACCAGTAGTTACAATATTTCTTTTTATTTTTAAAAAATAATAATTATATATAAGTAAAAAATCTATAGTTTTAAAAATATATACTTAGAATAAAATATGATTAAAACATTCTATTATCATTCATTGCAGTATTTTTTTCTAATCTGACTGCGGTCTGAGCTTTTTCGAAGTCACTTTATTTGTTCTGCTTGAAAGATGTCACTTAGTCATACAGTGAGGAAAGAAATGGGCTGGAGAGAAAGTGTTTCTCGGATATTGTCTATATGTTTAAGGCAGAATTAGTATTCATGCTCTGTAATAAAAAAGCTTTTATACAATCCCAATTATTCACATAATTAGAATGAAATTATAGGTTTGGCAAAAAAGTTTTTTATATAGAGTTTAGAGACATACAAGGTTTATATAAAAATGTATTTCGCTGTAACTTTGCAAGGTCAAAAAGTCTAACTGGATTTTTTTGAAAAATCTGAGTCTTAGTCAAAGAATTAGGTTTATTGGTGGCCATCGTCTTCCATTGATAACTCAGCTTGTACCTAGGGTTGAGACAATCTTGAGATTTCAGAATTGATTTTAAAATCCAATTTCTGATCATTTTCCAGCTGATCTCGATTGTGGAATTTGCTCGATCGCCGACCGGGATCTGATCTTTCTAGATCCCGATCGCTCAACCCTAGTCAATGCTTCTCTATGGGAAAAGTCACTTTTAAGGTTGAGCCGATCTTGAGATTTCAAAATCCGATTTTCAATCATTTTCCAGCCGATCGCGATTGTAAATCCAAGGGTTAATAACCAGCGCTGCCTTCTCCTTTCCAGGCTATATAGCACCCAGTAAATGCTATATAGTGAATACAGAAGCAGCGCAGCCACTCCTCCATTGGACCCACCAATCGCAATCACTTTTTTTAGTTTTTTGCATTGCTATGTTACAAAAGCCATAACTTTTTCATTTTTCTACCCCCAGGGCTGTCTGAGCACCTTTTTGTGGGAAGAGGAGCTCCTTGTATTGGTATAATCTGCATGATAAATGGAGGGGATATGAAAAAAAAAACTGAATTTCTGCTAATGTTTTCCAATGTTTTTTTTATACACCAGGCAGGATAAATAATGTGTTAGTTTTACGGTCATTACAGATGAAACCATATATAACCGATGATTTTTTTTTTTTTTTTTTACATACTATTACAGGACTATTAAGGGCTATTACAAGCAAAACAGGATTTGATTTTTTAAAGATTTTATTTGTTTTTAACACTTTTTGTCCTAGGATGGTTATTTATGCACCACGAAACATGCATGTCGGGTATGTTGATGTAACTGAATGCCTATCTACCTAACTTTCATACACATTCTATTTAACTTTCATGCACATCCTTTCTAGGAGGGTTGAATTAGGGACAGACCCCGATATTAGGGTAAGGTTCCGGATGGGGCACCGGCCGATTAGGGAGGCAACCCCGTGTTAGGTTTTTTGGGGTGTTTTAGTTCCTTCCCTGTTGTTACACATCAGTCTAGGGGCATTTTCTTTATTCCTCTATGCACCTCTGCTAGTTCTACAAGAACGTCCTCATATCTTTCCCCTGGATTCATCTAAGACGTCTCCTGGTCATCCACATCCAATGGGTAAGTTGTTATTGGTTTATTTTCCTTACCCGGGACCGCCGTGTCCACTAGCTGTGGTGAATTTTTTGTGGAGACGTTTGCTAGCCTTTGTGAGACCTTTTAACAAATGATTTATTTATAATTTTAATTGTTTCATTAAAGGTTATGTTTTATTCACTTTTAGTTACCCTGGTTGCTCCTTTTGGATTGGAATGTTAACCAAACTACTCTAAACATGTAGAGTTTCTCAAAGCTAGCAGGGGAAATCTCTGGGGTGAGTGGGGTGAGGGAACATAGAAAATAGAAGACCAGTGTAGTCCAAAAAGTCTCTGAGGTAGGCGGGGAGAATGTAGAAGCAAAGTGGTGAAAGCCCAGCAGTTATAGAGGAAGTCAATCAGGTAATCAAACCGAGCGTGTCTCCACCAAACTCATCAGGGTATAGGCCAGGAGGAAGCAGGGGGTTAAAAATAGCGGGCAAACTATGTTGCTAATGAACCCTCCCCCCAAAGTAGCACTTGTAGAGAGGTGGGACTACCAAAGCTGATGTCACCCATTGTAGGCCATTGGTTTTATTATGGATAGAACTAAGTTGGGGGAGCTTGGCAACTGCGTAGTATTTATAAAGGGGAGAGACCAATAATCTGCCAGGCTCTTATGAAAGTACATAGCTCACCTGCTTATAGGCCCAAATAGCATCGAATTGGGAGAAGGAATAGAGAATGCAGGGTACAGTGACGATCTTAAATGAATTCTTCCTATTTAAGACAGGGAAGGACAGTGCCATGCAACAAGATCCTTTAAAAGCTTCAGGATCAATGTGGGTGGGATGACTTTGTGTCTTACAAGCAGAGTAAGTGAGATTTCAAACATTCCTAATTTTGTATTGTTTTCTAAAGATTTTTAATTTTTGTTTTTTCAATAATTGCAAAATGCTAAGACCAGTTGGTCAGTGCCCAGGTCTGCTGCTGGTTTCCACTTCTTAGTTCTTCTCGACACTCAGGAAATGTCCACCCAGTAGGGTTGAGCGATCGTGTTCGTAAAAGATTGGATTCCGATCGGTGATCGAAAAAATTTCACGACCGGAATTCCGAACACAATCTTTTTAGGTGAAATCGAGATCGGTGATTATTTCCCACAATGCTTTGCTACTGGCCAAGCATTGTGGGAAAAGCTAACAATGTTAGTCTTCACACTGAGTATACGCTCCGCTCATTCTGAGCAGAGTGTATACTCAGTGTGAAGGCTCCGCTGCGGTTCCATAGGAATGAATGGAAGCAGCTGGAACACAGCCTTAACCCCCTGCGCGCTGGCTGCGTTCATTCATTCTAATTATCTGCAGAGATGACTGGTCCGGTGCCCGGTGTTCTCGTTCTTCTTTGCCTACAATCCTGGTTTCTCTCAGAATGCAAATTAGTTCTCTCACAGCACTGGGGGGTGGGCTTCAGTGCTCAAACAGCACTGGGGATGTCCCCAATGCTGCAAGAGAACTCTCTCCAGCGCTGCCTCCATCTTCGACAGTGGTGTCCTCTTCATCCTCTTCTTCCGGCGGTGGCTTGTAACTTCTAGGCCTCGGGCCTTGGGCAGAGCAGACTGCACATGCCCACAGGCCATGAGAAAATGGCCGATTACAATACTGTGCAAGCGGCCATTTTCTCGTGGCCTGTGGGCATGTGCAGTCTGCTTTGCCCAAGGCCCGAGGCCTAGAAGTGAAGATGACGCTGCTGACGAAGATGGAGGCGGCACTGGAGAGAGTTCTCTTGCAGCATTGGGGACGCCCCCAGTGCTGCGAGAGAACTAATTTGCATATCGAGAGAAACCGTGATTGTAGGTGAACGGTGGCGCGGAGAAGACGATGAAAGGTAGGAGAAGAATAGCCTTTCTTAAGGCTATTCCGATGTTGTACCTAGAAAAAATTGTGTGTGAGTGATAGGATGCCTTTAAGCTGCCCAAGCAAGCCTTGAGGAGTGGTCGAAGTTGTCCAATGAACAAATTATCAGAAGCTTTTTATTTTTTATTTATTTATTTGATTTATTCATATATATATATATATATATATATATATATATATATATATATATATAATATATATATATATATATATATATATATATATATATATTTATTTATTTGACATAATGGTTCAGATTTAATGTCAGTATTCATACCCCGGAGCCAGCAGAGGGTGCGTCCCATTTATGACAAGGCACACTACTCATAGATGAGGCGCACCCTTCACCCGGCTGTTCACCTGGGGGATGTCATCTTGTAACTGGTGTACCCTTCCCCATCCTGTACACCCCCTGTACACCTCCACCATACCTCTAGCTGAAGAGGAAGCTTAGAGAAGATGGAATGGGGACAACCTGCCACAGTCTGTAATGACAGTAAGAACATTTTTCTTCACACCCTGCCAGTGTCTTACTCTTCCTCCTGAGAACTACAACTCTCAGCAGCTGAAGATCTGCTGACTATAATATCGAGCAAGTGCTATATCTGTGTGCGCCCTGAAGATATAGTAGATAAATCCCTGCAGCAAATAATTAACACTCTCGATGAATTCTATTGAATTGTGAATTTTAGCCCATGATCTGTATTTCTATATCTTTGTATTGGATCATCATATTATAGTTCAGATTAAATAAATAAATAAATAATTGGAATAAATGGCAATTTTTATTTTTTCTTCTCCAAGTTAGAATGTATCTCAGTAACTTTCAGCACATTGTTAGCTTTGTGACAAATATTTTGGTGAGGTTTCTGATCTCCCTCTTCTGCTCTTTTGAGAAGTCTTAATAGGTTCTCGAATCGATGCGGTCGATTGTTAAAATTGTTCAGATGTTCGAGCAGGTAACATTTCACTGGAAAGTCAAGATGTCATTAAACAGCTCAGTATCACAGGAGCCGACACGTCGCGGCCACTTTCATTAGGTTTTGTCACTTTTTCTTGTCAGTTAGACTTTCTCATGAAATAAGGGAAAGGAACACGATTTCTAAATTGATCCATCATTTCATCCGGCTCCGCACTTAGTGATTGACCTGCCATAATAGAAGCCAAGTGATGATGGGAAAGACAAATTCCGAAAATAATAGAACTTTTACCCTGTTCTAACTATTGCATTGACAAAGAGGGCAGACGTATACATGTTTATAAGATAGATAGATAGATAGATAGATAGATAGATAGATAGATAGATAGGAGATAGATAGATAGATAGATAGATAGATAGATAGATAGGAGATAGATAGATAGATAGATAGATAGGAGATAGATAGATAGATAGATAGATAGATAGATAGATAGGAGATAGATAGATAGAGAGATAGATAGATATGAGATAGATAGATAGATAGATAGATAGATAGATAGATAGATAGATAGGAGATAGATAGATAGATAGATAGATAGATAGAAGATAGATAGATAGATAGATAGATAGATAGATAGATAGGAGATAGATAGATAGATAGATAGATAGGAGATAGATAGATAGGAGATAGATGGATAGATAGATAGATAGATAGATAGATAGATAGATAGATAGATAGATTGGAGATAGGTAGATAGATAGATAGGAGATAGATAGATAGATAGATAGATAGATAGATAGATAGATAGGAGATAGATAGATAGATAGATAGGAGATAGATAGATAGATAAATAGAGAGAGAGATAGATAGATATGAGATAGATAGATAGATAGATAGATAGATAGATAGATAGGAGATAGATAGATAGATAGATAGATAGATAGATAGATAGATAGGAGATAGATAGATAGATAGATAGATAGATAGGAGATAGATAGATAGATAGATAGATAGATAGGAGATAGATAGATAGATAGATAGATAGATAGATAGATAGATAGATAATATTACCCTGTTTTGCAAACATCACAATTACTATTGATATATTCTCAGATACAAAATCAGGGAGAACATCAAAGCCTTGTTCCTTCGGATGCCATCTCACCGCTCACCACCAGATGGCGAGGGACACTGACATAAGGACAGGGTGTTTCCATTCAGTCTTTTGTTCCATCAATTTCTAGCAAAGGCTTGAGACTCCTGAGGACCAGGATGGAGACTTGTTCCTTGCCTATTACTACATGTGAACTACTATTTGATGTCCTCAGATCAAGAGAATTTAAGGTTGAGACAAGGACACATTTCTCAAACAGCCCAGTCTTCTCTGACACTGCTCAGCCTGCTGTAAGGACACGTGAAGGTGCTTCTGACGATTATGACAAAGACTTGGGGACAGACATCATTGCTTGACCTCCATTTTGGATGAAGACACCCTGCAGGCTGAAGAGGTATTTCCAGGTGAATTCAACACTTTGTATATAACATGAGAATTTCTTTGACTGCTACAGATCCAGACTTGTGTTCTCCTGGTTTATTATCCAGCTTCATGTTACTTATTACAGATTAGAATTGATAGTAGAAATGATCTCATCTGTAAAATGTGAAAGAACAATCTCTAAAAACAAATGTCATTGACAGCTCAGGAGGAAGATCCATAAAATGTGAGCAATGAATATTAGGAGGAATTGTTAGAGAATGTGATTGAAATGATAATACAACATGGAACCATTGTGACAACTCTGACAATAAAATTATATATTCATTTCATTCATTACATTGTTTTTTTTAAATTTAAATAAAATACTTTATACTGAAAGATATTTAGGATCTGGATTTATTTTTAGCCAATGTCAATGTTCAGGCTCCTAATACACAGGAACAAATACACACACACACACACACACACACACACACACACAATGATACCAGAGAAAGTGAAGTCAATTTGCTAGGAGTGTATGAGCTTATTGATTTCTATGTCATTGTTATGTTCAAGAGTCATCCAGTACGCAGTGAGCTCCCCCTAGAGGTGACTGCAGGTGACCTGAATTTTATACTTTAAGCCTATGACTATACCGATCTGGAGCTCTATACAAGACAAAACCAAAGTTCTAACGGATCTATCTATCTATCTCCTATCTATCTATCTATCTATCTATCTATCTATCTAACTCCTATCTATCTATCTATCTATCTATCTCATATCTATCTATCTATCTATCTCCTATCTATCTATCTATCTATCTATCTATCTACAATCTATCTATCTATCTATCTACAATCTATCTATCTATCTATCTATCTATCTATCTATCTATCTATCTCCTATCTATCTATCTATCTATCTATCTATCTATCTATCTCCTATCTATCTATCTATCTATCTATCTATCTCCTATCTATCTATCTATCTATCTATCTATCTATCTCCTATCTATCTATCTATCTATCTATCTATCTATCTCCTATCTATCTATCTATCTATCTATCTATCTTCTATCTATCTATCTATCTATCTATCTATCTATCTATCTATCTCCTGTCTATCTATCTATCTATCTATCTATCTATCTATCTCCTATCTATCTATCTATCTATCTCCTGTCTCTCTATCTATCTATCTCCTATCTATCTATCTATCTATCTATCTATCTATCTATCTCCTATCTATCTATCTATCTATCTATCTATCCATCCATCCCATATCTATCTATCTATCTATCTATCTATCTATCTATCTATCTATCTCCTGTCTCTCTATCTATCTATCTCCTATCTATCTATCTATCTATCTATCTATCTATCTATCATCTATCTATCTATCTATCTATCTATCTATCTATCTATCTATCCATCCATCCCATATCTATCTCCTATCTATCTATCTATCTATCTATCTATCTATCTCCTATCTATCTATCTATCTCCTATCTATCTATCTATCTATCTATCTATCTATCTATCTATCTCCTATCTATCTATCTATCTATCTATCTATCTATCTCCTATCTATCTATCTAGCAATCATCTATCTCATATCACTCTCTCTCTGTGTATATATAAAATATATAGAGTATATATAAATAATATATATTTAGAAATAAAATACACTTAACTATGCAAATTACACTTCCTCCAACATGAAGAAACATTTGCAGTCTCACCTATAGGTTTCAGTAATATTTATATATTGATTGATATACAGATATTGACTTACCTATAAGGGGCACTATACTGGAAAAGAAAACTAAATTGCCTTTATTACTCCATATGTCAGCCAGAAACCCAGTAAAAAGAAACCCAATTCCCTAAAGGAGTAACTTGAAGCTTCCGGGCCCCAGAGCAATCCATCTATAGGAGCCATGTAAAGCAAATCATTGCCACATGTTACTGCTGAGCTCGTGGCTGCGGCACCAGGGGTCCTGGGATCGAGACACAGCAAGCGTTATAAAAGTAATGTGTATTGTGGGAAAGCCAGGACATAATGGGATCTGAACATAAAGGAGGGGAGGATTTTTCTGGACAAGAAAGAAGGGGCAGAAAGTCATGTAAGATGCTGAAGGCTGTATATTCACAATGTGTATGCTACAAAAAATATCATTTGGAAACAATAGACAACACCTTGAAATGTAACACATGTAAGATTGAAACTTTAGGTTAAAAATATGGGTGGGGCCTCAGGGGAGGGGGAGGGGCCCACATATTTACAATACTTTACTCCAGAGACTGGGTAAGTTATAGCTCCGATCTGGATTGGGTTTCTGGTGCACCAATGAGAAGAGAGGCCCCTAATTTATTAAGAGGTTTGTGTAGAGGAGATCAAGACTGGCATATGGAATACCAGTCTTCAGAAATCTCACCGATTGTGTGCAAAGGTTATTTGATTCAGACTTTCTTTTTTCTTCCTTTTTAATACATTGTCATTTTCTGTAATGTGCAGTTTGATGTTCTGGGAATGATAGTGTTAATACCGTACATCATTGTAGCTGATCGAACTAGTAGTTTACCTTATTACACTTTACTATCAACTTCTTTTACAGTTACCTTCATGATAATAGGCTATAAGAAAACATACAAAACATAGTAGAATAAAACCATATTGTAAGACAATGGAATATATTATGACTTAGAATAATTTAATTTTTAAAAAATTTATTTATTTTTAATCAGTTTATTTTTTATATATTTTATTATTTTTAATTCATTTTTTTTTATTTTTAATAAAAACTTCTCCCGTAACTTTGATTTTGAAATGATTTTTTTTTAAATTAGAATATTGATAATTTTTTTAAAATTGTAAAATCAGCCTCGATTAACAAAGATAGATTTGCCATTTTTATATGAATATTATATTACATTATATTTTTAAATTTTATATACTATATATTTTATTCAAATCTTAAATAATTTAAACTGATATTAGAAAAAAACCTCCCAATATTAACATATCCATTTATACACCCTATCTGAAAAAAATAAATAAATAAAAAAAAAAAAAAAACATAATAATTTTAGATAATAAATGTTACATTATGACAACTGCTGATCTAGGTCGCCATTCTTGTTTTGTACACTGGGTGTCACTGTGTGTCCATTTTTGCAAAGAAGAGCAGCAATGTAAGCTCCCTGTGTGTGTGCTGGAAGATGTAATGGCTGCTGACCTTCATATATATTAAGACGACAGAAAAGAATCAACTGGTACATGGCAACATTAATGACTTTGTAGAACCAATGATCTGCCCTGCAATGGAGATGTCATCGTTATACTGGACTATCCGGGCTGTGAATCCGTTCAGAGGTGCGTTTTTGCTGCAGATGGTGTTGGATCTGGTGTTCTGTCAGCTTCACTACATGATCCCTGAAGAATCGAAACACGGCACCTTTGTGGGAAGGATAGCTCAAGATCTGGGTCTAGAGATCTGGGAGATTAATTCCAGAATGCTACGGATCGTCTCGAGAGATGAGAAGGAATATTTCCAGGTAAATCTCCAAAATGGAATTTTATTTGTCAACAACATTATAGATAGAGAAGAAATCTGCCAAAGGATTAGTATTTGTGTAATCCACCTTGAGATAATTGTGGATAAACCCGTCCAGATATATCATGTAGATGTTGAAATTGAAGATATTAATGATAATTTTCCCACGTTCTCAGCTAAACAGTATAACATTTCCATAGCAGAATCAAGAGTCGTTGGCACTAGGTTTCCACTAGAGGGCGCTGTCGATGACGACATAGGGATTAATTCAGTAAGGAGCTATGAGCTGAACCCAAATGCATTTTTTACCTTGGAAGTACAAAAAGACAAGCATCAAAGTGAATCACTTGAAGTAGTCCTGAAAAATCCCCTTGATAGAGAGAAGGAACCTCTAGTCAATCTAACCCTTACTGCATTCGATGGCGGCAAGCCAAAATTAAGTGGCACAACTCAACTTATTATATCCGTACAAGATGTCAATGATAACGCGCCAACTTTTTCCCAGCCGGTCTACGAAACTTATTTATTGGAAAATGCACAGAAGGGAACCATTGTTGTAAAGCTGAACGCTACCGATGCCGATCTTGGAGAAAATGGAGAAGTCGTTTATGAGTTTAGTAACCAGGTTCCACCATTGCTAAGGTCACTGTTCGATTTAGACAAGATTTCTGGTGACATCAAAGTGGTCGGAGAAGTGGACTTTGAACAAAATAGTCAGTATGAAATCCGTGTTGATGCCTTCGACAGAGGTCAATATCCAATGGCAGGACATTGCAAAGTGCTGGTCAACGTCGTAGATGTGAATGATAACCCACCTGAGATGACAGTGACATCTCTCTCTTTACCTGTCCCAGAAGACTCCCCGGTAGGGACAACCGTGGCAATTATAAGAATACAAGATAAAGATTCCGGTCCCAATGGTAAAGTCAAATGTCAGATTACCAAAAATGTCCCATTCAAGTTAAAACTTTCACTCCGCGAGTATTATTCACTAATAGTGGATGGACCTCTGGATCGAGAAGCTATAGATATGTATAACATCGAAATTACTGCCTATGATGAGGGAATACCAGCCCTTTCCACATCAGAGACCATTCTGGTAGAAATAAGTGACGTTAATGACAACGCACCAACTTTTACTCAACATTTGGACACTATTTTTATCACAGAGAACAACCCACCGGGTTCTCATGTCTATACCGTTTCGGCCACTGATGGAGACAAAGACCAGAATTCCTTTATAACATATTCTCTTGTCGAAAGCACCATTGATGGAATCCCAGTCAGCTCCTACCTCTCCATAAATCCAGAAAACGGGAAAATCTTTGCTTTGCTATCCTTTGACCAAGAACAAGTTAGTTATTTTCAATGTTCTCTCCGAGCCACAGACGCAGGATTTCCAGCCTTAAGCAGTAATTTGACCTTGAACGTCTTTATCATTGATATCAATGACAACGCTCCAAGCCCAGACCCAACATTGTTTAATGTTGACTCGGAAATTGCAGAAATTGTCCCCCGATCCGTAAAAATCGGAACTGTGGTGACTAAAGTGAGAGCAACAGATGCAGATTCTGGTTACAATGCTTGGCTCTCCTATGAACTCAAAGACCCAGTTGACAAAATCCCATTTGGAATTGGACGTCATAGTGGAGATGTAATGGTCATTCGCCCACTTCTCGAGTCACATCAAGACGAATACAAGCTACTTGTTGTCATAAAGGACCACGGGGAGCCACCAATGTCTACCACGGTGACAATGACCATTCTGTTAACTGAGAAAATACAAGAAATTTTTGTTGAACAAAACCAAAAAGGATTAAAATATGAGGATTTTACAAGCCCTAACGTATACTTAATATTGGCAATCTGCTTAATATCAGGGATCTTCTTAGTTACTCTTATTGTGTATACAGTGATCCGCTGGCAGCAGTGCACTCAGGAAATAGATGAGCTGAGGCAGAACAATATGGGATCCATTGCTAGAAGCTGGACCTATTCCATGCAGCGGCAATACAAATACTGTATGAATGGGACTACCCCCAAAAATGACCTTATTTTATTCACTCCAAATCTACCTCATGCATTAGATACAGAAGTAAACCCTCATAGGCCCGGGCTTATGACAGGTCTATCAGCAAAGGTAAGAACTAAACCTGATCACAATCTATGTCCTACAGTACAGGCATTACTTGGGTAGTCTCATGTATGAGTGCCCATTACTGTTATTATTGGAGTTGGTGGTATGTACGAGTATTTAGGAGTCTTATAGCTTAAAGCGTAACATACAGTAATGATATATCTTCTCATAAATAGGGTTGAGCAATCGGGATCAAAAAATATCGGATTCCGATCGGTGATAGAGTAAATTTCGCGATCAGATTTCCAATCTGGATCTTTTCCAGTGGGATTGAGGTCGGAGGTTATCTCAAGATCGGTCAACCCTAAAAGTGACTTTTCCCATAGAGAAGCATTGACTAGGGTTGAACGATCAGGATCAGTGAAGATTGGATTCCGAACGGGATTGGGATAGGTTGGAAAAGGATCGGAAATCAGATTTTAAAATCGATCCTGAAATCTCAAGATTGGCTCAACCCTACTCATAAATGAATAGTACTGGTGAATATAAGAAACTTTGTAATATATCCTATTAAAGAAATCTGTTTCCTTTTCCTCTTAAGCTAAGTTACTTTTTACATAGGAGTCCATGAGGGTGAGGAGTAGACTGCTAGAAAAGACACACAAATAACTGCTGCTGCTACACTGTAGCCGAGGTAGAGCTCTTATGACACTGCTCTAGAGTCTGGAGACTCTACCAATGTGTAAAATGGAGCAATAGATCAATTACCACCCTCCTCCTCCTCCTTCTCCCCATCCCATCTCTGATTCTTTGCAAATAGACTGAGTTATGACAAAGAGGAGGAACAGAGCTGCTTACACTAGGTTCATATTTGCGATTAAGTTTTTGTTCTTCAGGTCAGCTCGGAGACCCGAAAAATGGAAACCCAATCCCATTAAAAAGGACTATAGACTCTAGATTGACCAATTTCTACCCGGAAAATCCATAGAGAAAAGTGCTGCTTGGATTGTAAACTGAGCCTTAATAAGTGGGGAAGGAAATTATATTTATTTTGTAAAATATTCAACAATGTTTCGTATAATCACCTGTACCATTCTCTTCTGAGCAGTGGTTTGCTAAGTGTAAGAATGCTTAATACTGTAGTAACTAAATAAAAATGAAATACCTTTGTAATTTTAGATTGGGCACCCAAGGACATGGGACAAACAGTAAAGAGCAGTAGGAACTGGCAGCAAGTATTGTATTCCCATGCAGAGCCAGCACAGAGAATATGACGCATTATATCATACTTAATTTCTTATATGTAAATTGCATTCATTGATTTATACTAGGGTCAGATATTATCTCGGTTTGTAGAATTTTCTTGCTCTGCTATCAATCCCATGATGCCTTAGCATATCATTACATGGGCAAAAGATATGGTGCCATCTCTACCTGCTGGTGGAACTGAAAAATCCTCATGTATAAAGTCAGGTCACTAGTGTCAATTACCACCGCTTTGGTCCTAAATGAACTGAAATTTGGCAAATGTTGCTTTGTTGGTGGATTAACATCCTTATTTTATTTTATTTTATTTTGTTGGGCATTGTTTGCTTTTATGATGCACAAGATTCTATTATATAATGTATATTCTGTTCTATAATGATTTTATTTTATTTTATTTTTTTATTTAATGATTTTATTATATTTATCTTTATATTGTTCTATAATGATTTTATTTTATCAGCAGTAATGGGTGTATTAGTGCTGTATTATATTTGCTCTTATTGGTAATTTATTTTATATATTTTTTTCTTGTTTCTATACTTTTATTTAATACAAGTTAAAATAAGGAGATCATAATATATTATTATTATTATTATTATTATTATTATTATTATTATTATTATTATTATTAATTTGCAATTTTGGGACAGCATTGCAAAAATATTTGCAATGGGACAAGATATTAACAGGATATTAGTTGGGAGTTGGTCAAAAGAAATAACAGAACATATTATTTTAATGAAAGAGTGTATGAGAATTGGAACAAACCTCCAGCAGATGTGGTTGAAAAGTTGATAGTAAGTGAATTTAAGCATGTCCAGAATAAAATCAAGATTATATATATATATATAAAATGTAGGGGGCAGACTAGATGAACAGTGGGGATGATTTATTAAGATTGTCTCTTTGTGCTCTGATCTTTATTAATTCATAGGAGGTCCTGTGCATGGGAATTGAAACCTAAGCCAAACTGGTGTAGGTCTTACTTGGAACTTGAACCAGTTTTCTGGCGTCCCCATCCTGGTCCACATTTATCCTTGTCCTTTGTGACTTTTTTTATGCCTTGTACATCAGAAAACCCGCACACAAAGCATGCGAAGTCAGGCTCTGTGTGTTACATTTCCTGATAGCGATCTTCTAAATTTCTGAGTTACTATGTAAGCCGGTGACAAATGTGGTTATAAACTTTTGCTTTCTTCTCCGAAAGAATATTTATTATTCCATTGAAGGCTGATCGATTCCTAAAATATTTGAGAAAATCAATTGTCAATATATGTTAAATAAGAGAAAAAATAAACTCTACTTATTGCACTTGATATGTTTTTCGTGTTTGGAAATGTAAGAAAGAATTGGAATTTTAACTTTTTCAAGTTTTAAGTTTTTAAGCTTGAGCACCTAAAATCTTTGTAAATAATTTTAGATAAGTTGATGCAGAAAATAAAAAAAATGGGGAAAAGTGAAGGGGCATAAAAGATGAAATCAATATTTGTAAGGAAAACTTGAAAAGGTTGTTTCACAGCAAATGTTGTGATTCCTTTTAGAAATTGTAAGGCTTTATTAGGTTGATGATATTTCAGGGTTGGACACCAATAATTCAGAAGCAAGTTTAGATAAAAAAGAAGTACTCATCACTATTAACTTTGACAAACTGATATAAAATATTCTAAATATATATATATAAAATATTTTAGTTTATTATATAATAATAATAATATTAATAATAATAATAAAGTTCATTCTGTATCATATATTTTGAGCAAAATTAGCTAAAACCCATAAAAAATAATAAGAAGAAAAACTGGATGTGATACGTTATAGACAGGAAAATATAAAACACTATTTAGCTAAAGAAAGGAGAATTTCTAAGTATTACATAATCTAACTATATATTATAAATAATTAGAATTGGATATTTTGCTTAAAAACATAATGAAATTGAGACTAAAATTGAAATCATTAATAAATATTTTTGTACTTCGTCCCCCTATGATTTAATTTCTGCTTAAAAGAATATTCTTACTTTTTCAGTTGATGATGATGATCACAGTATTAGAAAGTAAAGGTTATCTAAGAATGTGTCTTCGCGACGTAATATGAATTTTATATTAAAACGCACATTCTGGGGTTACAGTGAACTTGCTACTGTAAATTATAAATGAAAGCAATGCTTGTATTAGATATATTATTTGTCTAAGTTTCCATGCATTACATTTTTGGTTGTAATTTTATAACTAATTTATATTAAATAAAATGAATATATTGATTCCTGAATGTCACATTCTAAAATAAGAGTTCATAAAATAATAAATAAATAAAAAATCATGTTGTAGTTCAACATTTTATCACCAGATGTCACCCTTAGACAATGTTTGTGAAAAAACACACAGCTTCCAATCCATTTCTTTAGTGCGTCAGGTTTTACCGTTTCTTTGGATTGACTTTTTTTTTCTTCCTAGGAAGATTTTCTTTCCATATAAATAACTCTCAGTTGCAGAAATGGTTCTCCATTTATATGAATGTGTATTTAGGCAGAGGCTTGGATTTGTCTTCATCCTACAAATGACTCTTGATCTAGTGCTGTGCCAGCTCCACTATGTTGTACCTGAGGAATCCAAACATGGAACATTTGTTGGACGATTAGCTCAAGATCTGGGGATACACATCAGTGATATCAACTCCAGGAGACTGAGAATTGTTTCCAAAGATGGGACAGATTATTTCCAGGTAAACCTGCAGAATGGTATCTTATTTGTGAACAGGATTATAGACAGGGAGCAGATGTGTCCTGAGATCAGCATTTGCACAGTGCAGCTAGAAATAATTGTAGATAAACCTGTACAGATTCATCATGTTGATGTAGAAATTGAAGATATTAATGATAACTATCCAATGTTCTCTGCAAATGAGTTTAAAGTGTTCATATCTGAAGTCATGTTACTGGGATCTCACTTTCCACTAGAGGGAGCTGTGGACCCCGATATAGGAACAAACTCTGTAACAAGCTATGAGCTCAGTACAAGTGAATACTTTGCACTTGATGTACAGACTTACACACATGAAAGCAAATCTGTTCAGCTTGTGTTGAAGAAATCTTTGGATAGAGAACAGATTCCTCTTCACAACCTTACGTTGACTGCATATGATGGAGGGAAACCAAGGTTAAGTGGCACCGTGCAACTCCTGATCGCGGTGCAAGATGTCAATGATAACGCCCCATTGTTTGGTCAACTATTTTACCAAGTGAGTTTGCTGGAAAATGCTCTTAACGGGACTATTGTCATCACGGTGAATGCTACCGACCTTGACCAAGGACAAAATGGAGAGATATTTTATACGTTCAATGAACCGTTTTCTCAACAGGTGTCATCAGCTTTCAGAATAGAGTCAGAAACCGGGATCATTCGGGTGGCCGGAGAAATCGATTATGAAAAGAGAAATGTGTATGAAATTCAGGTGGCCGCGATTGACAAAGGACACATAGCAATGACAGGACACTGTAAGATATTAGTTAATATTATTGACATGAATGATAACGTTCCAGAGATTATGGTGACGTCACTTAATGTCCCTGTCCCTGAAGATGCCATTAAAGGATCAGTGGTTGCCGTAATCCGAGCCTATGATAAAGACTTGGGGGAGAATGGGCGAGTCAATTGCCATATTTCCCAAAATCTTCCATTTATAATAACTCCAACTTTACGAGAATATTTTTCACTGACAGTGAATGGACAATTGGACCGGGAAACTGTATCCGAATACGACATTGAAATCACAGCAACAGATGACGGTTCTTTGCCACTCTCAGTAACCAAATCCATCAAAATTCAAGTCAATGATGTGAATGACAATCCACCAATTTTTTTGCAAATACCTGAAGCAGTGTCTATTAAGGAAAATAACCCTCCGGGCTCCCCCATCTACACCGTGTCAGCATTTGATCCAGACATGAGCCAAAATTCATTTATTACCTACTCAATCATTGACAGTACCATCGATGGAATCCCCATATCTTCATATATATCCATCAATCCTGAGAACGGCAAATTATTTGCTCTTTTGTCCTTTGACCACGAGCAGGTTTCGCAATTTCATTGTCAAATAAAAGCCACCGATGCCGGTTTGCCAGCTTTGAGCAGTGAGATCATGTTGTATATATTTATCGAAGATATTAATGACAACGCCCCAAGTGTTATCGCTCCTTTACAAAACGTTGAGTCTGAAATTATAGAAATTGTTCCAAGATCAGTCAAAGTTGGGTATCTTGTGACTAAGATAAAGGCCATTGATGCAGATTCAGGCTACAATGCTTGGATTTCTTATGAACTTATTGATTTGGGGAGAAATTTTCCTTTTGCGGTTGGGAAGCACAGCGGCGATATTATTCTAATGCATCAGTTTTTGGAATCAGATGATGATGAATATAGATTTTCCATTTTATTAAAAGATCATGGAGACCCAGCCATGTCTACAACGGTCACTATTGTCATCATACTGGTGGACCCTGGTCACAATTTACCAACAGAACAAAAGAAAGATAAAAGGAAAGATTTTGAGCTTCCGGAGGAAAACATTTACTTGATTGTTTCCATTTGTTTGATTTCGGGGGTATTCCTTGTTACACTGATCACATACACAGTATTGAGATGGAATAAATATACCCAAGAGATAAATGACCTGAGACATAATACAATGTGCCCCAGTATAGCGGGCAGCTGGACCTACTCTCAACAACGTCAGTATAAAGTCAACTTGAGTGGGATTCCACCAAAAAACGACTTGATTCTTTTCACCCCGAACTTTCCTCAATCATCATTGGGTTACACTCGATCTAATATCAGTAGGTTTGCACCAGAAGCTTCTGCAATGGTAAGTGTTCAATAAAGCAACACAATTGTTACTTTAATTGCTACTTTCATTAAAAACTAGAATATTTTACCAATATTTTACCAACCAATATTGACCTTTTAAAATGGGTTTGAAGGATATAAACATTTTAATTATCTGAGTAATACAATGTTTTCTGAGTTGTTGGTACAGACCAACCTAACCCAATTTTTCATTTAGCAATATTTTTCGTGGACCATATTAACATACCAGATTAAATCTTATACTATCTATATATTTCTATATATAGTCTATATATAGTGTATTGTGATTCATACTTAAGTACTACAGTGTATTTAAAGTTCTGTAATTTTCTAACTTTTTCAAAGAAAAGCCCATTATCTTACCTGTTGGGATTATATTTTGGTACATAAGGATAGGGTGGAATTGCAATACCCAGCATAGCCTATTGACTAAAGTGACTTTTTTGTGAAAAGGTCAGATTTTTATAAAAAAAAAAAAATATCTGATAACCCCTTTAAGATTGTATTTTTCAAAAACAAACCCTTTTATATCCTTAGTGTAGCTTATGGATCTCAGAAAGGGGAATATGGTGTTTTCTTACTTTGGACACCTGGCTTACACTCTGTTAGATCCAGCCTATCGATTATATGGTAATCTACTTCTTTCGGCAATAATAGTCATTTTTTCATTACCTGACCATCATATTAGCCTCAACTTAAGAAAGGTGTTGTCATATTGAAGCAATGAGTTTGACCTCTAAAGTCTGCCCACTGTCTTCTGATAGCAGGAGGTCCAGGTATTTGGTCTGCAGTGATATCTGTTGGTGTTGCTGAATTACATTTAAAGAGGACCTGTCACCAAATACTAAATGCTAAATAACATACATCATTGCCCCTGAACAAACCGTCCTGGTTGTCCCTGGACAATTATAGGTACCCTAGCTCTGATTCTCCAAATGGTGGTGACTTTTTTTTAGTTTCTCAGAGAAATATAGAAGGTTTCTGCCCACTTGGAAAACTGCTGCTACTTTACACACAAACTCCAGGGGCCATGTCTTATGAATGGGAGGACGGATTTAATTAAATAAACAAATAAATAAACAAAAGACAAATTATTTAGGGGCTCAAATGATTAAAAATGCTTTTATTTAGTACAAAATTCACATGGTCATAATAACATGAAAAATTTAGATAAAATTCATTTCAAAAGGGCAAACTTCTGAAAATTCATTTAATTTTGTGTTTGGACGGTTCGACCCAAAAATTTATTTTGGGTCAAATACATTTGTCGCTAACTGGAAGTGAAATAATTATACTCTGAGGTGATGGAGGTCGAGTAAATTTGAAGATACCTTTGAGTATAACTATTTCATTTCTAGTTTGTGTGTGATAAACCCCCAAAACATCAAAATCAGATGAAAGCTCAAATTTTTTTGAAAATTCAGGACAAATTTAATTGAATTCCATCAGTGGATGGTTACCAAGAAATCCAACATTTATTTCATGTTCCATGGATTGGGGATAACTATATATAGGGGGAAGCCTCCAGAAGCCACCTATATAGTAATCCCAAATCTCTTTAACTCTAGGAATTCATAACATAAGACATGTCTTTCCTACTTTCTCCTTCCTTGTGCCCTTTTGGTTAAGTTCTAGTATTCACTTAAAGCAATGTTCCTCATTATTTCTAAGCCATGAGCCCCTTACTCAAAGAAGAGAGAAGAAGGAGCCCAAAGAGAGAGAAGGAGACCAGGGATGTGCCGAGACTCAAATAACAAGAAGGGTTTAGAAAATTTCTAACAGGTTTTTTTTTTTTAGCAGTTTTCATGCAAGTTCTCGCAGTACAGATGTAAATAAATCTCTGGAGAGACATCTTACTGTTATCTGGTCCAGGTCATCTATAGCTCTATGCTTCCCACTCTTCTTCTCTCTACTTCTTGTTTATCTGTAGACTTCTATGTAGACTCTTCAGTGATGATGGATCTGGCCAGTTAGCACACCGAAGAGAATCTTATAATATCATCTAGAAACATTTCTCTTAGATAAGATATATTACACACTTTATTATAGTCACATGAACAAAATGAATGAATGAATAAAATAATTTCATATTTAATATAAATTATAATTAATACAACAGCATTTTTTTTAATAAGAATATGCTTTTCATGCTGCAACATAGATCATATAGATCTGCAAAAATCATATAGAAGTCCATGCTTGAGTACGATGATTTGTTTTAATCATTTCACATCTAGAGAATTACCCTCCATCTTTGTTGGGTGTTTTTACAGTATAATTAATTGAGTATTCTTGTCTTCTACTTATTACAATCTCCTCGGACGATGTTTTGCATGATCTACAGTCAACTAGATCTTAGTAAAGTTTTCACCAGTGTCATGTCATTGTATTTTCTTTACTACATTTAAAATGAACATAAATTGTTTCATCCTTGAGGAAGTTTATCAAAGTGATTGAAACAGTTTCCAAATATGCCTCTGTTATTCAGCTTTGGAGGGACATTTTCATGTATATCACAGTTGTAGTCATATGCAATGACCTAGAATCTACAACTGAAGCCATGACTAAGCCCAGACAAGCTAAGTCCACCCTCAAAACCCTTCCCCCTTATTTACATATGAGTACAATGATCATTTATCTCATCATAAAAAGTACTGTATATACTGACATGTCATCTCTTACCTCTGCTCTTTGATGGACATGTTCAATTATGTATATCGCGTCCAACAAGAAAAAAGCAACATATAATAGTCTTGTAAGCTAACACAATGGAACAAGCTAACAATCCTATCTGTATTCATGTGTGACTCCTCTGGGGGGGGGGGGGGTGAATTGCAGCCTTATAAAGCTTTGTTAATATTTTGTGATATTCTGTTGAGCATCATGATATTGCTTTAATTGATCCAATCAACATTGGAGGAAAGAATTATATTATTAACACTAATATTATGCTGATATTATCTTAATATAAACATAATATACACTCACCGGCCACTTTATTAGGTACACCATGCTAGTAACGGGTTGGACCCCCTTTTGCCTTCAGAACTGCCTCAATTCTTCGTGGCATAGATTCAACAAGGTGCTGGAAGCATTCCTCAGAGATTTTGGTCCATATTGACATGATGGCATCACACAGTTGCCGCAGATTTGTCGGCTGCACATCCATGATGCGAATCTCCCGTTCCACCACATGCCAAAGATGCTCTATTGGATTGAGATCTGGTGACTGTGGAGGCCATTGGAGTACAGTGAACTCATTGTCATGTTCAAGAAACTAGTCTGAGATGATTCCAGCTTTATGACATGGCGCATTATCCTGCTGAAAGTAGCCATCAGATGTTGGGTACATTGTGGTCATAAAGGGATGGACATGGTCAGCAACAATACTCAGGTAGGCTTTGGCGTTGCAACAATGCTCAATTGGTACCAAGGGGCCCAAAGAGTGCCAAGAAAATATTCCCCACACCATGACACCACCACCACCAGCCTGAACCGTTGATACAAGGCAGGATGGATCCATGCTTTCATGTTGTTGACGCCAAATTCTGACCCTACCATCCGAATGTCGCAGCAGAAATCGAGACTCATCAGACCAGGCAACGTTTTTCCAATCTTCAATTGTCCAATTTCGATGAGCTTGTGCAAATTGTAGCCTCAGTTTCCTGTTCTTAGCTGAAAGGAGTGGCACCCGGTGTGGTCTTCTGCTGCTGTAGCCCATCTGCCTCAAAGTTTGACGTACTGTGCGTTCAGAGATGCTCTTCTGGCTACCTTGGTTGTAACGGGTGACTATTTGATTTACTGTTGCCTTTCTATCAGCTCGAACCAGTCTGGCCATTCTCCTCTGACCTCTGGCATCAACAACGCATTTCCGCCCACAGAACTGCCGCTCACTGGATGTTTTTTCTTTTTCGGACCATTCTCTGTAAACCCTAGAGATGGTTGTGCTTGTAAATCCCAGTAGATCAGCAGTTTCTGAAATACTCAGACCAGCCCTTCTGGCACCAACAACCATGCCACGTTCAAAGGCACTCAATCACCTTTCTTCCCCATACTGATGCTCGGTTTGAACTGCAGGAGATTGTCTTGACCATGTCTACATGCCTAAATGCACTGAGTTGCCGCCATGTGATTGGCTGATTAGAAATTAAGTGTTAACGAGCAGTTGGACAGGTGTACCTAATAAAGTGGCCGGTGAGTGTATAATAAAATATACTAATATAAAAATACTAAGGTTATGTTTTTCACATCAATTTAATATCCTACAGATATTATTTTTGATACATTAATGCTTTTTTATAGTAGTTATATTCTTTTTTTATATTTATATTTTTATTGAAATTTCTTCACGTTAACATGAAAAGGTATTGAAAAAGTTACAATTACATATTGTGCATGATGTGATAGAAACATTTTACTGTTTTTTATATTAAATTCTTAATATTTTGCAGTATTTTTTATATTCGCTAATTTATTTTAATATTTGTATATTGAACATGGATATGTAGTAAATAATAGACAAATAAAGTGAAACAGAGAACTTACACTAAAGTAAATGCAATCATCATCATCATCATCATCATCTTAATTTAATATAAATTTAAGTAAAGTTGTTTATATAAATCTATAACAGTTACTTCTAATTGTAGAACAAGAATATTTTGTAGACATACCAATTAAAGTGATGATTAATAATATAATTAAAAAATAAAGTAATTTTAGTATGCGGAATAACTATGTGTTTTATTCATAAAATTGTAACTTACTTATTTTATGCTTTTTTCGTTATCTATCTATCTATCTATCTATCTATCTATCTATCTATCTATATATATATATATTATATTTATATTATATATTTATATATTTTATATTTATATTTTATATATTTACATATTTTATATTTATATTTTATATATTTATATAGTTGAAGTATTTTATTTAATCAAAATATGTTTTAGGTCTGCACATTTGTGAGGATTTGATAATGATGACGGTTATTAAAAGGCTTCCTGTTGTTTATTCCATAGACACACAATGAATGTTGAATAGCAAATTAACATATACAATATAAAATGTACTTAGACATAGTCAGCAGTGGTAATATATTATTTTTGTTTCTACATTTGATGCAAAATGTACATGCAATTTTTTTTAAAAAATTAAGTTTTTAATATAATATCAAACTGTTTATAGCGTTCTTTAAGTGGCAATAAAATTAACGGGAATGGATTTTAATAGATGAAAATAAATAAATGGAATTGAACATATTCTGAATCACTCTAAACAAATATAAAAATTGATAAAAATAAAGATGACAAATTTTTCGGTACTGAAACCTATCTTCTGTTATAATCTGTTGTTTAGACACATTTTAGAATTTATATAAAATATGTATAAAATTAAAACAAAGAATTTTTTTCAGGTTTGACAGTAATTTATCTTTTCAACAACTATTTGTAAAATGCAATGACATGACATTATATCATGTTACAGATAGATTCACCAGCAGTTACATCTGACATCAAGGATAGGGAATAATAGCAATAAAATCTGAGAATTTTATTGGAAACGTAGAGTTGAGTTAATTGTTTTGAAAATTGATATTATACAATATAATACAAAATAAACTACAAATATAAATTATAATATAATATAGTATTTTATCCCAAGGTTAAATAAATCCAGAAGTTTTACAATACAGTTATGTGTTTCTGTGAAGGGGATAAATTGTTGTAGTCGGGGCTTAGATTCCCAAATTCTAAAGCATAATTTCTGCTAGTTGAGTTTTGCCGCTCCTCTGATATTCTTAATAGAAATGTTACCATAATACTTCTCAATCTGCATATCTGCATATCTGATCAGAACTGCACATACTATGTATACAACATCTCTAGTAAGTATATAGTAGTTGTATTATGCTGGTAGAAGGTTTGTGTTGCAGGCCATCCTTAAAGATGAGCAAACCAGGCTTAAAATAAGATTTTTGGGGTTCATCTCCAATGACTTCAATGACCCAAAGTTTAATATGCCGCGGCCAAGGGGCAATGCAGAAAAATAATAGACACTAATACTCACCTTCCCTCACCTCCCCAGAGCTCTGCTTGGCATCTATTCCTTTTTCATGTCATCTTCCGGCCTCTTTCTGTCATCTTGGTGACATCACTAGCATCGGGGACTCCTGAGGCTTATGATTGGGCCACTTTGGGCACATCAACATCAGGATGCTTGAATCTTTTCTGATCTAACAAAAAGAATAAATGAGATGATATTATATTAAATGGTTCCAAAGCATGTTCCAAAAACCCATCTGTTCACCATGGAAGCGCCATTTTGTATGGGTTTTGGAAAATACTGTTGATATAAGAACACATTTTGGCTTTAACCAAAAAAGCACAACTTTCTTTAAATACCACTAATTATTACTGAAAAAAAAAATATTTTACATACATTGAAGTAATACTTTGATGAAAAAAAATGCATATAAGTAAATTGGATTAAAAATTTCTAATATTAAATTTAATTAAAATTGTTTAATCACTGATATATTTCATTAAAAAAAGATACATTAGCTAAGAGAATCCCTTGCTCTTTTAGTCAGTAAAAAAAAATTGCAATATTGAAATCAGACACTAGATGACAGTACATACCAAGTTTTGCTATCAAAACAAAGGATAAATACGACACTCCATTACTATCGGATGAACGTCTTGCTGCAGAAATACCAGCCATCATAGAATTTCTCTCCCGTGTTTTGGATCTTCAATTCATTTAAGTGCCTTATTCATTGGAGAACAAATTACTATCAAATAATTGAGAAATGGTGACTAAAAATCAGCATCATCAAGAATCAAGCCAGTTGCTCTATATATTATTGCTGCAAATAACGTGGGATGTGGTCCTGAGTCAGCTGCATTATATCATCCCGGAGGAATCCAAGCATGGCATCTTTGTTGGGAGAATTGCTCAGGATCTTGGACTGGATATAGGTGAGATTAATTCCAGAATGTTACATATTGTCTCTAGAGATGAGAAGGAATATTTCCAGGTGAATCTGCAGAATGGAATCTTGTTTGTTAAAGAGACAATAGACAGAGAGGTTCTGTGTCCAAATACTCCCTTCTGTATTATTCCTCTGCAGGTTATTGTAGATAAGCCTGTGCAGATGTATCGTGTAGATGTAGAGATAGAAGATATCAATGACAATAGTCCAGTGTTTTCATCTAATGTAATTCATCTAGATATTTTAGAGCTTATACCTGCATCCAGATTTCCAATAAAAGGAGCTGCAGATCCAGATCTTGGCACAAATTCTATCACAAACTATGAGCTCAGTGCAAGTGAATATTTTGCTTTAGAATTTCAAAAATATATGAATGAAATCAGGTCATTGGAACTTGTGCTGAAGAAAGCCCTTGATAGAGAAAAGCAATCTGTCCACAACCTGACACTGACAGCTTATGATGGAGGAAAACCAAGACTAAGTGGCACTACACATATTGTCATCACTGTCGAGGATGTCAATGATAATGCTCCAGTGTTTGATCAGCCATTTTACCAATGTAGTGTGACTGAGAATGCTGTGCATGGGACATTAGTGTTTAAGCTAAATGCTACAGACTTGGATCAGGGAAAAAATGGGAAAATAACCTATAAATTTAGCAGCATGATGACAGATGAAGCAAAGAATGTCTTCAGTTTAGATGAACAGACTGGAGAAATTATAGTAAAAGGTGAGATTGATTATGAAAAATCAAAAATGTATGAAATTCACGTCAAAGCCATAGACAATGGAGATCACCCAATGGTTGGACATTGTAAAGTTCTAGTGACTGTTGTTGATGTCAATGACAACCCACCTGAGATGATGGTGACATCACTATCCGTTCCTGTTCCAGAAAATTCACCAAAGGGAACAACTGTGGCCATTATCAGTGTCCATGACAGAGATTCAGGGTCAAATGGAAAAGTAAGCTGCCACATATCTGCCAATGATTCACCTTTTAATATAATTCCGGCATTTATGGGAGATTTTTCGTTGACTGTCAATGGGCCACTAGATCGGGAAAAAAAGGATCAATATGAAGTTGTCGTAACTGCAAGAGATGAAGGGTTTCCATCATTGGCTGTTTCAAAAACTCTAAAAATTGATATTAGCGATGTAAATGATAACGCTCCTCGGTTTTTGCAGTCAGTGGATATAATCTCTATTAAAGAGAACAACCCACCAGGTTCTCATGTCTACACAGCCTCAGCTTCTGACCCCGACATTGGCCAGAATTCATTTATTACATACTCAATCGTTGACACTTCTATTGATGGAATCCCAATATCTTCATATCTGTCCATTAATCCCGAAAATGGGAAAGTCTTTGCTTTAGTTTCTTTTGACCATGAACAAGTGACATTTTTCCAGTGTCACATAAAAGCCACAGATGCCGGTCTACCTCCACTCAGCTCTAATCTGACCCTAAATATCTTCATCAATGATATCAATGATAATGCCCCCACATTTTCTTCTCTTTTTGGGGGTTTGACAATAAAAACTCCAAAGTCTTCACAACCAGGACACCTGGTAACTAAAGTGAGCGCAACAGACTTGGATTCCGGATACAATGCATTGATGTCTTATCACTTTAAGGAGTTGACTGGAAAAGTTCCCTTTGTTATTTCTCAACAAACTGGAGAAATCAGTCTAAAACGTCAAATTCTAGAGTCAGACAATGATGAGTACAGATTAGTGGTTGTGGCTCAGGACCATGGAGAACCAGTCATGACGGCAATTACACATGTTTATGTTTCTTTGGTGGAGTCTGGAGAGGAGCTGAAGTTTGATCATCAGGATTATAGAAATGAAATCAATGAGTTTTCTGACGCAAATATTTATCTGGTTGTAGCCATCTGTGTTATCTCCAGTATATTTCTGATCACTTTAATCGCCTTCACCGTCTTAAGATGGCAAAAATATAGGGATGAGGTCAATGACCTAAAGGAAAATTACAAGATCTGCTCCAACACTGGTGGTAGCTGGATGTATTCTCAACACACACAATACAGAGTATGTTCCAACCCAACACAAGGCAGGAATGACTTAATAGTTTTTACTCCTAATAATTCTCAAACAATAGGCAATGAAGAAAATTTTGCACAACAAGGTCTCATGGACATCTCTTCATACCAGGTAAGGTAACATGGAATAATATCTCTTTATCAATATTTTCCTAATGTTGCATTTCTAAGTTCTACATGATCTGTCTTTCTAAAAAAATAAATAAAATAAAATTGAAAGTTAAATGCAGGAATGTCCAAATATCAACAGTGCAAGTTCATCCAACCATTATGACAAGTGTGGATCTCCGATTCCAATGGCTGGGAAAATCCAAATGGTACCACCTTCTTCAAAACAATATTATATGTGAATGTTGATCCTATGTTTATATATGTATCCATATATTTGTAGCCTGGGCAAAATTTGTATGTTTGTGTGTCATTCCTGACCTTTACGTTAGGTTAACGTAATGTGATGTGTGGTCTTTGCATAGGTTGAAGAACCACATTCAAGGGGCATATACAAAGTCAGTTTGACCACTAATGGTTTAATGTCTTCTAGGTTATAATAATTTAGTGTCATGACCAAATACTCAGATTTTTTGGAGTTTTTAATGACCTCTTTGAGCTTTAAATGAAAGATAAACTTAGAAGGTCAATTTAATGTTCATTAGTTAAAGCAGTGATTCCCAAAGTGGTCCAGTTAGACCGCCAGGGGTCCACAGGAGACTCGGCAGGAGACTTGTTAGATCTAATCTTCACGTTTTTTGATGAGTTTTGGGAATATGGTAGAAATGTAGCAGCAGGGGGTCCACGAAACCAGTAAAATTTTGAAAGTGGTCTTCGAGTAAAAAAAAGTTTGACCTCTGAGTTAAAGGTTTAGGATAGAGAGAATGTCACTGGAATAGATGATATAATTATAATAATATTAGAATAAAGCTTCTATTTCTTGATCCTCCTGGTTGATCAGTATGTTAATTGAAAGGTTAATGGAAAATATTAGAGAAGGTTGATTATATTGAAAATACTTTAAATGAAGGAGCTTTAAATATTTGGGGTTATATTTCTAGTATTATTTTTGGCTTTAATTTAGAAATTTGGAATAATTAGAAAAATTAGAAATATGGGATAATTTGTAAAGTCATTTGATGGTAAAGAAGCTGTAATTTGTTTAATCAGTTGTTACATATTATCATTTGGGCCTCTATGGAGAAATAAAGCAATTTCTTAGTTTAATAAATAAAATGAACAATCTATTTCTGGTATTAACAAAACAATTCAAACTCTAACAATTCCATTTAATTATTCAGTAGCTCAAACTGGATTTATTCTCATTTAAGAAAAATATTTTTAGTATCCAAAAAACACACTCAGGATATGTTTTTTTTTTCCAATATAATTGATGTGAAAAAGTGTTACCAAAACACAGAAAAAATGGACACGTGTACTCCTTCTTCATACCATTTACTCCCTGTATATTAATGTCCAATGATCAAGACAAAGCGATATCCAAAAGTCCATTTGTTGGAATTGAAAGAAAATGAAGACAAACAAAAGAACAAAAAGAAAGAAGAGAAAAAATACAACAACCAAAATATATACATTCTGTACGGTCTGATGAAGGAGCAAGTAGCTCTGAAACACGTTACTGGTACTTTGATTGTTTCTTGTTTTGTTTTGTTTACTTTCTTTTTGTTCTTTTGTTGTTTTTTTTTGTTTTCTTTCTATTCCAATAAATGGACTTTGGATAATCACTTCAACTTGATCATTGAACCGTAAAGTAGACGGAGTTAATGGTATGCAAATGAAATGCATGGTAAATGGGTCCATATTTCTGTATGATATTCACACTTCTTTACATTTATTACCAATTACCGTGGTCTGCAACTTCCCCTAAACAAAGGGTCAGGCTGCCACCATTGTTCAACCTGAAAAGCCACTTTTATGAAAAGCTTAAGTTGTTGCATGACATACAACACCCCAATGTAAATTCCCATCTATATGGAGTTCTTGGGACAAATTCTCAGCACATATGAAACACTTAAGTTTCTGCACAAGGGAGCACACTGTCATATTTTTTTCTTTAAGCTTTGTCCAATATAATGTGAATCCTATTATTTGGGAGTATGCATACATCTTTACAGTATTCAGAGTGCTACACGTGACATAGAAAGACTATACATTTGTAAATAAATGATTTGATCAACATTTCTGTATACATTAAGTTATTGGAAAAGTTAACCATTTCATTTACTAGTAGCTTATGGTAGAGACAAGTGTGTTTATACAGATTATTAAGAGTATACTTAATGAAAAAAAATTATGTATCTCATTTTCATAATTTAAATACAACAATAATATTGTTGTTTTGTTACTTTATTAGAATCATAGCTATATTCTAATTTTAAAACATTGTCCTGTGACTGTCATGGAGGGATGTAGTAGCTGCAAAATTGTAAAAAGAAGTTAGAAACCCCTAACAGTCTCCAGCATAGAACATATATAACTGCATACTGATCCTTCTATGTGTGTAAAGTATTCATATCTTGACTTGACTTGTCTTGACCTCCATTGCTCTCTCTTGAGCTTGTCCAAATCTGAACACAAAACTGAAAAATAAAGTGTAAAAACTAGAAATGTCAACTAGGATTGAGCGATTGGGGTCAGCTGGAGAATAATCGGACATCGGATTTTGAAATCTCAAGATCGGATCAACCCTAAAAGTGACTTTTCCCATAAAGAAGCATTGACTAGGGTTGCGCGATCAGGATCGGGAAAGAACGGATCCCGATCGGCGATCAAGCACATTTGACGATCGGGATCGGCTGGACAATGAACGGAAATCGGATTTTAAAACCGATTCTGAAATCTTAAGATCGGCTCAACACTAATGTTAACCTTTTGTGTATTGTACAGTGACTTTGATTTAAACTGGAATTATTTGAAGGATTTCTAAAATATAGTTAAATAACAATTCATTATAACTAATAGCTTATTTTTCTTTTGGTATCTGTAATTAAAACTCCAATTCTCCATTTTATAATATGGTTGGTGACCAAATTCATATTATATATTCAAGTGATTAGGCATTGCTGCATGCTATTAATTTTTAGCATTATTTTATCTTTCTGTATATCCAAGGATAAAGCTTTCTCTTAGCTTACCCTTAAGTGGCTTCCTAAATACGACAAAGTGATATAAAACACTAGGCTGATTATAAACACCCCTAAAAGCAATCTATATCTAATGCTTGAATGTAACTAAACTTATGGGCTATTATATTGTAAAGTAAAATGCACAAGAATATTCACCTGTAAATTTTTAATCTATATATAAAGTTTTTTAAACTTTTAAAAGTTTAACTTTTTAAAAGTTTTAAAGTTTTTTAAACTTTTAAGAATGGCAGCACCATAAAAATCCATTGAAAATGTCACAGGGAATTTTTAATTTGCTATAGAGCTGTAACCCTGTATTAAGAAAAGATTTATTTATTTTTTAAACAGTGGGTGTATAGTCCTAACAATGTAAAGAATTAAGGCAAAAAGTCTTTCTCAAGTGTTCAAAAATAGAGACATATTACATACTGAAGTATTATATATAATGTGATTTACATGCTTAGTCTAACTGTGAAAAAATATCCGGAGTAGAAAATTTGAAGTATTATAATTACAGCATATAAATAATATCTGAATATTAAAAATAAATAAAATAAAATAAAAAAATCAACATTTCCACTCTTGCAGTATTGCCAGCAGACACTAGATGGTACTACATACCAACACATAGCATGACATTTCTGTATTTCCTATAATTACCTACGACAGAACATCTTGCAGCAGGGATTTCGGCCATGATAAGATTTTTCCTCCTTGTGGATTTTTATGCTCAGGAAGTGCCTTATTTATTGGAGAAAGTCATCCTTAAATTCAAGAAATGCTTAAGCTAAATAAGGATTATCACCTTACAAGAAGACTGGTCCTTTTCATATTGCTTCAGATGTATTGGGATGTGGTCCTGAGTCAGCTGCATTATATCATCCCGGAGGAATCCAAGCATGGCACCTTTGTTGGAAGAATTGCTCAGGATCTTGGACTGGATATAGGTGAGATTAATTCCAGAATGTTACATATTGTCTCTAGAGATGAGAAGGAATATTTCCAGGTGAATCTGCAGAATGGAATCTTATTTGTTAAAGAGACAATAGACAGAGAGTCATTATGTCCAGATACTCCCTTCTGTATTATTCCTCTGCAGGTTATTGTAGATAAGCCTGTGCAGATGTATCGTGTAGATGTAGAGATAGAAGATATCAATGACAATAGTCCAGTCTTCTCCTCCAGTGTGACTAACCTCTTAATATCAGAGCTCAGACCAGCTGGATCTCATTTCCCAGTTAAGGTGGCTGCTGATCCAGATCTTGGAACAAATTCTATTACAAACTATGAGCTCAGTGCAAGTGAATATTTTACATTGGATTTCCAAAAATATATGAATCAGATCAGATCATTGGAACTTGTACTAAAGAAACCCTTAGACAGAGAGAAGCAATCTGTCCACAACCTGACACTGACAGCTTATGATGGAGGAAAACCAAGACTGAGTGGCACTACACATATTGTCATCACTGTCGAGGATGTCAATGATAATGCTCCAGTGTTTGATCAGCCATTTTACCAGAGCAGTGTGTCTGAGAATGCTGTGCATGGGACATTAGTGTTTAAGCTAAATGCTACAGACTTGGACTTTGGAAAGAATGGGGAAATATCATATGAATTAAGCAACACCATTATGGAGGATGTAAGAGATGTTTTTAGCCTAGACATATATAATGGAGAAATTAGAGTAAAAGGTGAAATTGATTTTGAAAAAACTAAAATGTATGAAATTCACATTGATGCCATAGACAATGGAGATCACCCAATGGTTGGACATTGTAAAGTTCTAGTGACTGTTGTTGATGTCAATGACAACCCCCCTGAGATGACGGTGACATCACTATCAGTTCCTGTTCCAGAAAATTCACCAAAGGGAACAACCGTGGCCATTATCAGTGTCCATGACAGAGATTCAGGGTCAAATGGAAAAGTAAGCTGCCACATATCTGCCAATGATTCACCTTTTAACATAATCCCGGCATTCATGGGAGATTTCTCTTTGACTGTCAATGGGCCATTAGATCGGGAAAAAAAGGATCAGTATGAAGTTGTCGTAACTGCAAGAGATGAAGGGTTTCCATCGTTGACTGTTTCAAAAACTCTAAAAATTGATATTAGTGATGTAAATGATAACGCTCCTCGGTTTTTGCAGTCAGTGGATATAATCTCTATTAAAGAGAACAACCCACCAGGTTCTCATGTCTACACAGCCTCAGCTTCTGACCCTGACATTGGCCAGAATTCATTCATTACATACTCAATCATTGACGCTTCTATTGATGGAATCCCAATATCTTCATATATGTCCATTAATCCCGAGAATGGGAAGATCTTTGCATTAGTGTCTTTTGACCATGAACAGGTGACATTTTTCCAGTGTCATATAAAAGCCACAGATGCCGGTCTACCTCCACTCAGCTCTAATCTGACCCTAAATATCTTCATCAATGACATCAATGATAATGCCCCCACATTTTCACCTCTTTTTGGGGGTTTGACAATAAAAACTCCAAAGTCTTCACAACCAGGGCACCTTGTAACTAAAGTGAGCGCAACAGACTTGGATTCTGGCTACAATGCATTGATGTCTTATCACTTTAAGGATTTGAATGGGAAAATTCCATTTGTTATTTCTCAACAAACTGGAGAAATCAGTCTAAAACGTCAAATTCTAGAGTCAGACAATGATGAGTACAGATTAGTGGTCGTGGCTCAGGACCATGGAGAACCAGTCATGACGGCGATTACACAAGTTTATGTTTCCTTGGTGGAATCTGGAGAGGAGCTGAAATTCGATCATCAGGATTATAGAAATGAAATCAATGAGTTTTCTGATGCAAATATTTATCTGGTTGTAGCCATCTGTGTTATCTCCAGTATATTTCTGATCACTTTAATCGCCTTCACTGTCTTAAGATGGCAAAAATATAGGGATGAGGTCAATGACCTAAAGGAAAATTACAAGATCTGCTCCAACACTGGTGGTAGCTGGATGTATTCTCAACACACACAATACAGAGTATGTTCCAACCCAACACAAGGCAGGAATGACTTAATAGTTCTCACCCCAAATAGTTCCCAGTCTGTTAACCTTGAGGATTATGGTGCTCAGCAAGGGTACCAGGTAAGTGAATTTTATTGTTATTAATTATTATTTGATTATTCCGATACAGTAAAAAATATATTATAAAAGTCTCTACCTTGGAGAATTTTAAAGTGTTTTTAAGGAACGTTTTTATTTTGTTAGAATATTTTTATGCTATATAAGTATATCCTCTTCAGAGTATCTTTAGTAAACTTTCATATCACTTATAAATGGGAGAAAAAAACTAATAAAATAAAATTAACCACAATCTAATGACTTGACTTAGTTAATATAAATGTCAATTCAGTTTTTAAGTTCTCCACTAGGGTTGAAATTTTCTCGATTGCCAATCGGGATCCGATCTTTTTCGATCCCGATCGGCAATCGAGAAAATTTCACGATCGCAATCAGGATCGGCTGGAAAATGATCAGAAATCGGATTTTGAAATCTCAAGATCGGATCAAGCCTAAAAGTGACTTTTCCCATAGAGAAGCATTGACTAGGGTTGAGTGAGCGGGATCGGAAAAGATCGGATCCCAATCAGCATTCAAGCGAGTTTCACGATTGGGATTGGCTGGAAAATTATCAGAAACCAGATTTTAAAATCTATCCTGAAATATCAAGATCAGCTATCAAAAACCCTATTCTCCACCTTTTATGTTTTAGTCAAATATTCATTTAATTCATTTTCTAAAATGTATATTTTTCATGTGGTTCAAGATTTTATTTTTATCATCAATTAAATGATAAAATTCTGACTGTCAGAAGTTACATAAATTGGGAACTCACCGGGTACTATTTTTAGTTTTGGTGTATTAAAAAATACAGTGCAGAGGTCAAATATTGTACAGACGTTACGTGCTATCAAGTAGTATTTGTTGCTTACTATAATTCTATACTCTGTATGTATCTGTGGCTGCGAGGTAGACAATTTTAGAAAATAATAGCTGTATTGGCATCTAGGTGCTATGGTGGTAAATTTACATAGGGGTATCGGGCAACAAGGTTCCAAGAAAAATTCTATTTTTGTATGGAAGGTAGATACTATATAGGCAGAACTATACCATACAAAGAAATATTATGGAATTAAGAAAAATTCACGTAAAATTTCCCAGGATAATCTGTTATGCTGTGCCGATCAACAGCATTATTTTTGGCCATTTGATTTTATTGAACGTTTTGAGTTCCCCTCTTCGTGCTGTATCTCTAATTCTCATTTGTCTATTGAGTGGAAACTTGCTGCTATGATGTCTCCTGCAGAGAAGATGAATTTATACTCCCCTATCCATCCTATCCATCTATAGTCCAATCCCATAAGTAACAGCATCATGTAGAATGAGAATCATTGACTGGAGCAATTATCTGTTTTCCTTCGTTTGTCTTTGCTGATACTAGAATCAATGTTTTACTTTATGAGGATCCAGAAATTTTTTTCCAAAAACATTCCTTATAATTTGGAGAGATCTACCAGTTGCACGAAGCTGATAAAAATATATATTAAATGGATTGGTTTTCTCATTATTCTCAATATTCTAAAATGAATAGATCTCATATAAATAACATATGGGCTTTGTATTGTCTGTAACCAAAAATAACTGTGAATGTAATTTACAATGAACATATTTTTCAGATATTTAAACTGTTATTTAACTTCAATAAATAACATTAAACTCCCAAACAATAACTAAGAAAAAATCACTTCTACATTGTGAAGATCATAATCACACACTTTCTAATTCCAATAGAAAATACATCAAAATTGAAGAGCTAAGAAAAAATTAGTGATCAATATAAATTTACCCTACTTACCATAAGTGACACATTAGATATAGTTTTGAAGTAAAGAGCTAGATTTCCATCCACGCTAAAGTAATATAGCAGAAAGCTGCAGAAGAAGTTTGTTTTATCCAATTTTTCCAGCCTACCATTTCACTCTATGTGTATCAGAAATCATAGCCTAAATCTTCATTGGAGGGAATTTTTAGTTTGATCCTTTTGTTAATGATGCAAATATCATTGGGTTTGGCCTTTGCAGCTGCCTAAACTAAGTATCATTCTGCTAGTACTTGGCGTCTAGATCTTCTGTTTAACATAAAGTTTGTAATTCAGCATTGCATAGGCATACACCTTTCCTTATTCATGTTACTGTATTTTCTGTTGCAATAATATTTTGGGATTTCTTTATATTTAAAGGAGTATTCTTCCTTTCATACTGTTTGCTACCGTTAATCTTTCTTCAAAGGGTCCTTATATGTTATTGACATGATAAGATAAGAGATTGCATGAAAAAATTGAAAGATCAAAGGAATCAATGGAATGCTATCTGGTTTTAGAAGTTACCTTGGACTTTTTCAAGCCATCAATGGCTACTTATGCGCTGAGAGCATACCACATTGTTAGTTCAAGAGACAATATTCAAATGTACAAATTTTTCTAATTATATATTATATTATATAAAAATATATTATGTTCTCCCTTTAAATACATATTAGTGTGTATATGTCAGGCAGGGAGGCTTACACTGGATACTAAAAATGTCAATGGTATTTCGATAACGATAATTAAATCATGGTGTATGCTGCATCATTTAGTTTCAAGAACAGAGGTAAGTAATGAAGTTTCTCAAGGTTGGACTGGCCCAAAAGAGTATTGTGGTGGGCCCCAACAATCATCTCCAATGGTGACCCAAGGCACCTCAATTCAACATGTTCCTGTTGTTGATTGATCTCACAATTCTAGTAGACCCTCATGGTAAAATCATAAAATTAATTTGAAGAAGAAAAATAATAGTCTGAAAGAAATTGCAAATTACTATTATTATTACTATTATTATTAATATTACTATTATTATTATAAAGACGGTTAAATAAAATCAAATTTCTAAGCATATAGAACTTAATATAAACATTGTTAGACCAAGATATGTAACCTAAGAATTCAGATAAGGTTTGATGAAATGATGAAGTCAATCTTCATTGTTTGCAAAAAAAAAAATAAAAAATAAGAGAAATGAATAACAAAGTTTTGGAGTTTACTATATGCTTATAAAAATATAAAATGATTTTTAAATAATAGAATAATAAATAATAAAAACATTATACCACTATATAACTAATAATGTCCTACTTCTAAATGATACAAAAATATTGTATTTAATAAACAACAAAAAGACTTTACATACCTGACATGCAAACTAAAATTTCAGCACTAGATGTCACTCCATACCAACTAATAACAGAAAGGAAGGAGGAAATGCCGTTCTCCATCTTTAAATGAAATTCTTGCTATAGGGATTCTGGCCATGATAGATTTTTTTCTGTATACCTCGTTCTTCCATCAGCTGGAGTGCCTTATTTGGACATATTCTCACCTTGATCTTTACTGATTCTAAGAAATGCTGTATCAGAGACTGGATTATAAAGCAAGGAGCAGGTTGATCCATTTCTTTTTGTTACAAATAACGTGGGATGTGGTCCTGAGTCAGCTGCATTATATCATCCCGGAGGAATCCAAGCATGGCACCTTTGTTGGGAGAATTGCTCAGGATCTTGGACTGGATATAGGTGAGATTAATTCCAGAATGTTACATATTGTCTCTAGAGATGAGAAGGAATATTTCCAGGTGAATCTGCAGAATGGAATCTTGTTTGTTAAAGAGACAATAGACAGAGAGGTTCTGTGCCCAAATACTCCCTTCTGTATTATTCCTCTGCAGGTTATTGTAGATAAGCCTGTGCAGATGTATCGTGTAGATGCAGAGATAGAAGATATCAATGACAATAGTCCAGTCTTCTCATTGAGTGTATATAACCGTGTCATATCAGAAATTAAACCAGCTGGATCTCGATTCTCATTAAAGGTAGCTGCTGATCCAGATCTTGGAACAAATTCTATCACAAACTATGAGCTCAGTGCAAGTGAATATTTTGCATTGGATTTCCAAAAATATATAAATCAAATCAAGTCCTTAGAGCTTGTGCTGAAAAAGAATCTAGACAGAGAGAAGCAATCTGTGCACAACCTGACACTGACAGCTTATGATGGAGGCAAACCAAGACTGAGCGGCACTACACATATCATTGTTAATGTGGAGGATTTTAATGATAATGCTCCAGTGTTTGACCAGCCATTTTACCAGTGCAGTGTTAATGAAAATGCTGTGGAAGGAACTTTAGTGTTCAAGCTAAATGCTACTGATCTGGATGAAGGAAGAAATGGAGAGATAATATATGAATTTAGCAATATGGTGTCAGAAGAAGCAAAGGAAGCATTTACCTTAGACAAACACACAGGAGAAATAAGAGTGAAAGATAAACTGGATTTTGAATCTGTGAATATGTATGAAATTCCAATTGAAGCTATTGATCATGGAGATGTTCAGTATACCGGAAATTGTAAAATTCTAGTGACTCTTGTAGATGTCAATGACAACCCTCCTGAGATGACGGTGACATCACTATCAGTGCCTGTTCCTGAAAATTCTCCCCAGGGAACAACAGTCGCCATCATCAGTGTCCATGATAAAGATTCTGGATCAAATGGAAAAGTCCATTGCTTTATCTCTGAACCTTCACCATTTAAGGTAAATCCAGCTTTCATGAGTGATTTTTCTTTGACTGTGAATGGACCTTTAGATCGGGAGATAAAAGATGAATATGAAGTTATTATTACTGCGAGAGATGAAGGTTCTCCATCCCTATCTACGTCAAAAACTTTGAGGATTGATGTAAGTGATGCCAATGACAATGCTCCAAGGTTTATCCAGCCAGTAGACACAGTATTCATTAAGGAGAACAACCCACCAGGGTCTCATATTTATACGGCTTCAGCCTTTGACCCAGATATTGGACAGAATTCTTTCATTACTTACTCAATCCGGGAGAGAACAATTGAGGGGATCCCTTTATCTTCTTACATTTCCATTAATCCAGAGAATGGAAAGGTCTTTGCTTTAGTATCATTTGACCATGAACAGATTTCTTATTTCCAATGTCACATAAAAGCCACTGATGCCGGCCTACAAGCCCTCAGCTCTAACCTTACTCTAAACATATTCATTGAAGATATTAATGATAATGCTCCGACATTCACCCCACTTCATTCCGAACTAACTATCAAAGCGCCAAAGTCAGCAGAGCCCGGACACCTGATAACTAAAGTAAAGGCCGTGGATCTGGATTCTGGATACAATGCTTGGACGTTTTATAAATTGAAGGATTTTGGAGGATCTGGAAAATCCCCATTTACCATTGCACATCAGACTGGAGAAATTACTTTAAAGAGGTCATTTACAGATTCAGATAGTGATGAGTACAGATTGCATGTAGTAGCTCAGGATCATGGAGAACCAGTCATGACGGCAGAGGCACAAATTGTGGTATCTGTGGTGGAGTCTGGAGAAGAATTAAAGTTTGATAACCAAGAGACCAAAGTGACTGGTGATGAATTTTCTGATGAAAATATCTACTTGGTTGTTGCAATCTGCATCATATCAAGTATTTTTCTTATTACTCTAATCGTCTTCACTGTTTTACGATGGCAAAAATACAGAGATGAGGTGAATGAGCTGAAAGAAAATTACCGAATCTGCTCCAACACTGGCGGGAGCTGGATGTATTCCCAACACACTCAGTATAACATAAGTTCTAATTCAGTCCGACCAAAAAGTGACTTAATTGTCTTTACACCAAATAACTCTCAGACATTAGGGAATGAAGAGCAAGTCAATCCCCAGGGGGTCATGTCAAACTCCTACTATAAGGTAAGAGTAATGAAAACAAATATTTTGGCTTTACTATATCTTAGAGTTTATCATATTCAAAAAATTAAAAAATACAAAATACTGTTAGTTAATCTTCTATGACTGAGTACATACACATTGGGATTATGGTAACACTATTGTCATTATGCCGTTGTAGTTTCTTTTTCCACTAGAGGGCCTGATTTTATGGAATAATACATCTGACTTTTGTTATACTTTTTCCTATTTAATAATTCCTACACATAGTAGGTGGCATATTAGAGTAGGTTTATATAATCTTTATCTACTCATCCACCAGAATACAGTAATTTTTTTTTTGTTTGTTTTTTTAAATGTAGATTGCGAGCCCGACATAGAGCTCACAATGTATATTTTTTTCCCTATCAGTATGTCTTTTTGGAATCTGGGATGGAAATCCATGCAAACACGGGGAGAACATACAAACTCCTTGCAGATTTTTTTTGCCCTTGGTGGGATTTGAACACCAGGACTCCAGCGCTGCAAGGCTGCAGTGCTAACCACTGAGCCACCGTGTGGCTCCAGAATACAGTAATGTTTGTGGTTTGCCAATCTTTGAATTCCATGCCAACAGTTACATGTATCTCAAATTATCTTTGGATTTCAAAACCAAGAATTACCTTAAAAATGAAAAAATTAAACCAATTTGCTTTGTAAACCATAGATTGGCAGAGCCAGGGAAAGATTTGAACAACATATGATCACTTCATTTGTAACTGCCCCCATAGAATATCTCACCAACAACACGGGGAAAGACACTATATCTGATGTATGTTGAATCCTTAACTGATCTTTAATTTGGCTAAGTATTGAATATTCTTGTGAACCAATTCAACACATTATTCTAACATTCTAACAAAAGCATATATATAGGATGATCAATATATAATTTGGTTATAACAGGTGAGGTGAGCAAATTGGTTTCTAAAGAGTAGGGTTTTTTACAAATTCGGCAAAAATATTTGGGATTCAACACTGAAGAATCATTATTATTCTCTTAAGATCACAGAGTATAATAAGCAGAGGCCTTGGAATGGTGTAGGAAAAAAAAAAATTCACCTTTCCTCTCCAGGGCTCCACCGTGGTGTTTAATTATCTCTCGTGTAATTTTCTAGTCTCTTCTAGCTTCTTGGGTGACAACACAGGTGCTGGGTCACTGCTGAAGACTATGATAGGCTCTCAGTGGTCACGTGAATCAAAGTATCATGATATTGATGTGTCATGATTAGTGATAAACTGTCACAAAGAAAAGCTGAATAACTTGTGATAAACATCTGAACATGTAAGGTCAAGACAACACATAAGAAAATAAATTCTATAGGGTGGTTAATGACTTTTATAGCCATGGCCTTCAATGTACTGGCACGAGAGTAGATTTACAGTGTGGTCTTGTATGTAAATCTGCCAGAGTAACATCTTGTGAATCACATCAGTCATGGATAAAAAGCACAATCTGTTATGTTTACCAAATACTTGTTTGGTGTGATTGAGAAAGCAGAATTATTAAAGGGGTATTCCATCTTAACTGTAAGTTCAAGAGCATTTCTAAATACATTACTTTAGCAATGCTGCTACATTTGCCTGCTATGTGAGATTATTCATCCCACTGTTTCCACTGCATTTCCTTGGACCCTGTCCTGTTATCTGATCCAGGATGGCTGATATGACTAAATGCTCTTTGGAAGGTAGGGGGGCTGAGTTCTCTGGATCCTGCTTGCTTTCAGAGCTGTTATTGCCTGTTCTTGCAGGTCAGCTAATTCATTTTGCAGATAAGGGTTCAGACAGGCATCTCACTCAGTGTCTGTGTTGAAATACAATCCCACTCTGTTCTAGATCCTGGCAGAATGAAATATTTTCTTTTCTCTAAACCTGTGTAATGTAATATACATTTACTGTGCATATTTGATCTTCATTAGAATAGATTTCAAGTAATCATAATAAATCTCTTATGATAAAGGTAATGTCTATATCTACTGAGTACTTCCTAGTGTCATGTCCATCAAACAGTCAAAATTTGTCACTAGCTTGCTGAAGAATACAGAAAGGAAAATAATTAAATAGGTTTTGGAAAAGATCAATGTGAACTGAGCACATTACTTTTGAAAATCAAGCACATTTATTATGATACTAATAGTCTTCCATAATCATCATGTCATTTTATTATATTCAAAGAGAGGTTCAATTGGTAATTGGTCTTGAAAGCTATAAAATAACATATTTAACAGTCTTCAATCTAGTTTGGTGTGAGATTATTATTTAATGTTCTTTTAAAAAGAAAAAAATGTTACCAGCAAACACTATTGTTGTGCTGACAGTGATTTAATTTATGTATATTTTAATTTCTAGCAATTTGTAAGCTGTTTATAGAGTTCTAAGGTTTAGATTCATTTATCTAGTTAGATCTATTTTTTACTGGTGTCAGCTAAGAAAAGTCAAAGGTAAGAAAAATGTCCAAAAAATAATAACAAATGAAGGACCTATCATGATCTGTGTGGGCCTTTGGGCAATAAACTATTAATTTCTACCCAATATACCACATATAAATATTGGCAGTAAAGATTTAGTATCATGGTCTTTTCTAAAGATTTTTTTGGTGGAATAGGTTGATATATAGACAAAAACACATGTTTCAACATATCCTAAACTAATGAAGTATTCCTTTTAGTGTAACAAATTTAGGTTGGATTTTTTTTAATTTTTTTGTATTTCCAGCTTGTAGGTGCAATTTGGGAATACATAACAACACTTTATTCATGCATTATTTATATATTTTCTTTATCTCATTTTCTGATCAACATAAACATTCCCTATGTTATTTAATATTTTTTGATATTTTTTTAAGGCGTGTCTTAATAGGACATTATTGTATTTTTATTTTTACCACCATATGAATTAATAGTGTTAACGGGGCTGTACAGGCAAAACTGGACATTAAATTTATTATTTAACAAGTCTAGGGCAATGAAAAAAATTAAACAAATTCATACTCACCCTTTCCCGATGCTCTGGTGTCCCCCAGCGAGTTCCAGTCTCCTCAGTCTAGGGTTGATGTGTGGCAGAAGTCCCAATCAATCAGCGGCCTCAGCGAAGGGCCTGAGATGTCACTACCTGTGGTTACGCCAATTAGCGCCCTCAGCAGAAGGAATCCAGCACGTCATAGATGGTAAGCAGTTTCACTTTGAGAATATGCCATTTCAGCAGGACCGAACCTTGCTGGGAGGACACCAGAGTACCGGGGACAGGTGAGTATGATTTATTTTTTATTTTTTTCACGTAAGCCGGCCTATATAAAGATTTACACTTTGACTGGACAACCTCTTTAACTGTGCCAAAAAAATTGTAAAATTTACAGACAGACTACTCTGAGACAAGAATTTAAAGGTTAAATATAAGATATATGTATATATATATATATATATATATATATATATATATATATATATATATGGGCATAACATTTTTTAGGATATTTTAAATTAGTCTAATGAAGTGTACTTATAGCAATTGCTTAACATTGAACTAGAACAATGGCTGCTTTATGTTTTGTTGGAAGACCTGGAGAGTTATATGATACTCTAAGAGTTTAATTTAACAATGACAAAAAAAGTTGACAACTCCACTTTGTAAAAAAATCCATCCATAGATGGTTGAAGACCAATGAAACTTCTTTGAAATGATTATGTATAATTCAATTTTCAAAAAAATTGCGAATGCATATCTTTTTCCAGGCATGGCTATTATGGTCAAAGTGATGTCCTGTTAAAAAAGTTTCTTTCAAACTTGAACAATATCTAGAGAAATATAAGTTTCTTGATAGTCATATATATATATATATATATATATATATATATATATATATATATATATATATATATCTACTACATCAGGAGCCGTTGGCTTATTAGGGAAGTTTTACAGAATGTTAAAATCTGTCAAATAAGAGTGTTATCTAAAGTCTTTTAGGAAAATTGTTAATTTCAACATGGATTACACTAAATTATTTCATTATACGGACAATGTTCTGATAAAGTTACTGTTCTAATACCAGTAAACACTGACTCGCTCACACTTTTAATAAACCTCCTTTGTTTAGACCAACAAACTAATGTGAAAAGTTAAAGGGCAAATTATAGAAGTTATATAAAGAGAAAAAAATATTTAATTTTCTTTTATAATCAATATAATTGTATCATTTTAAATGAATTCTTCAACTTAGAAACTTAGACATTGGTGCACATTACAACATAAGGGCAAATGTATTTAAATAAGTCTACTGCAAGATGTAATATAAGAAAATTAAATGTTGTTAAATATCGTATTTCATATAACTGAATTGTAAATAGTAATAAAAAAAAATTCTTAAACTGTAAAAAAAATTTACACCATACATGCAAACTAGAAATTGAGCACTAGATGTCACTCCATACCAACTAATACCAGCAAAGAAAGAGGAAATGCAGTTCTCCATCTTTAAATGAAATTCTTGCTGCACGGACGGGTCAAAACAGAATTTTTTTTTCTATTTACCTCGTTCTTCCATCAGCTGGAGTGCCTTATTTGGACATATTCTCACCTTCATCTTCACTGATTTTAAGAAATGCTGTATCAGAGACTGGATTATAAAGCAAGGAGCAGGTTGATCCATTTCTTTTTGTTACAAATAACGTGGGATGTGGTCCTGAGTCAGCTGCATTATATCATCCCGGAGGAATCCAAGCATGGCACCTTTGTTGGGAGAATTGCTCAGGATCTTGGACTGGATATAGGTGAGATTAATTCCAGAATGTTACATATTGTCTCTAGAGATGAGAAGGAATATTTCCAGGTGAATCTGCAGAATGGAATCTTGTTTGTTAAAGAGACAATAGACAGAGAGTCATTATGTCCAGATACTCCCTTCTGTATTATTCCTCTGCAGGTTATTGTAGATAAGCCTGTGCAGATGTATCGTGTAGATGTAGAGATAGAAGATATCAATGACAATAGTCCAGTGTTCCCCTCCAGTGTATATAATCTTTCAATATCAGAAATAAAACCAGCAGGCTCTCGGTTTCCATTGAAAGAAGCTGCTGATCCAGATCTTGGAACAAATTCTATCACAAACTATGAGCTCAGTGCAAGTGAATATTTTACATTGGATTTCCAAAAATATTTAAATCAAATCAAGTCCTTAGAGCTTGTGCTGAAAAAGAATCTAGACAGAGAGAAGCAATCTGTGCACAACCTGACACTGACAGCTTATGATGGAGGCAAACCAAGACTGAGCGGCACTACACATATCATTGTTAATGTGGAGGATTTTAATGATAATGCTCCAGTGTTTGACCAGCCATTTTACCAGTGCAGTGTTAATGAAAATGCTGTGGAAGGAACTTTAGTGTTCAAGCTAAATGCCACTGATCTGGATGAAGGAAGAAATGGAGAAATAAAATATGAAATTAGCAACATGGTGTCAGAAGAAGCAAAGGAAGCATTTACCTTAGACAAACACACAGGAGAAATAAGAGTGAAAGGCAAAATAGATTTTGAAACTGTTAACATATTTAGAATTCCAGTTGAAGCTATTGATGATGGAGATATTCAGCTTGTGGGACATTGTAAAGTTCTAGTGACTGTTGTAGATGTCAATGACAATCCTCCAGAGATGACGGTGACATCATTATCAGTGCCTGTTCCTGAAAATTCTCCCCAGGGAACAACAGTCGCCATCATCAGTGTCCATGATAAAGATTCTGGATCAAATGGAAAAGTCCATTGCTACATTACTGAACCTTCACCATTTAAGGTAAATCCAGCTTTCATGAGTGATTTTTCTTTGACTGTGAATGGACCTTTAGATCGGGAGGTGAAAGATGAATATGAAGTTACTATTACTGCAAGAGATGAAGGTTCTCCCTCACTGTCTACATCAAAAACTCTGAGGATTGACATAAGTGACACCAATGACAATGCTCCAAGGTTTATCCAGCCAGTAGACACAGTATTTATTAAGGAGAACAACCCACCAGGGTCTCATATTTATACGGCTTCAGCCTTTGACCCAGATATTGGACAGAATTCTTTTATTACTTACTCAATCCGGGAGAGAACAATTGAGGGGATCCCTTTATCTTCTTACATTTCCATTAATCCAGAGAATGGGAAGGTCTTTGCTTTAGTATCATTTGACCATGAACAGATTTCTTATTTCCAATGTCACATAAAAGCCACTGATGCCGGCCTACAAGCCCTCAGCTCTAACCTTACTCTAAACATATTCATTGAAGATATTAATGATAATGCTCCAACATTCACCCCACTTCATTCTGAACTAACTATCAAAGCGCCAAAGTCAGCAGAGCCCGGACACCTGATAACTAAAGTAAAGGCCGTGGATCTGGATTCTGGATACAATGCTTGGACGTTTTATAAATTGAAGGATTTTGGAGGATCTGGAAAATCCCCATTTACCATTGCACATCAGACTGGAGAAATTACTTTAAAGAGGTCATTTACAGATTCAGATAGTGATGAGTACAGATTGCATGTAGTAGCTCAGGATCATGGAGAACCAGTCATGATGGCAGAGGCGCAAATTGTGGTATCTGTGGTGGAGTCTGGAGAAGAATTAAAGTTTGATAACCAAGAGACCAAAGTGACTGGTGATGAATTTTCTGATGAAAATATCTACTTGGTTGTTGCAATCTGCGTCATATCAAGTATTTTTCTTATTACTCTAATTGTGTTCACTGTTTTACGATGGCAAAAATACAGAGATGAGGTGAATGAGCTGAAAGAAAATTACCGAATCTGCTCTAACACTGGCGGGAGCTGGATGTATTCCCAACACACTCAGTATAACATAAGTTCTAGTTCAGTACGACCAAAAAGTGACTTAATTGTCTTTACACCAAATAACTCCCAGACATTAGGGAATGAAGAGCAAGTCAATCTCCAGGGGGTCATGTCAAACTCCTACTATAAGGTAAGGCTAAAGAAACCAAATTCTTTTGGCTTCACTATATCTTATTGTTTCTCATTTTAAAATTATCCTTCAAAAAACAACAAAAAATTACACATTAGATTTCTCGTAATACCAGGAACACTTTTCTGTTGTAGCTACCTTTTCCAACAGATCCAAAGGGGCCCTGATAGACCTCATTCAACTTCTGGTTTTGACAAGGTTCGAATGCATTTTGTATGATAATTGATATGACAATGCTTTTAATATTGTGTTTTTATCAGTTTTATGGTCCTACTATGAGAATTTAAATAGACCATCACTGACTGCAAAAAACACTGCGTAGTTCATATTTTGCCACTATAAGGTTTCATATTATGATATTACCTAGAAGCAATGATACAATGCAGCAATACATCTAATTTTATTCTGGTATTTTATGTGATTACTCCTACTCATGATAGGATACATTTTAGAGCAGGGCTACCCAATCTTTGTCTACTTGGGCCTCTTGAACCAGAATATGGTGAGATCTCGAATTCAACAATGTCTGACTTCTATGGCAAAAATTTACAAGTTTCTCAACTTACCTTTAGATTCTTATACTGATTATTATATTAAAACTACATAAAATAAGCTAATGTGTTTCTTATCACAGATTGGTAGACACGGGGAAAGAGCTATGTAACATATAATCACATTACTCAAAACTGTTTCCTTAGAAACATCTCACCTACAACAGGGAGGTGGCATTATATCTGCTGTATGTTGATTTCCAATTTGGTTAAGGAATACAATTTCTCATGAAACCAATTCAACACATTAATCAGACATGCTAACCAAAGCCTTATAAGCAAAAAGCAATGTCATGACCCTTGCGTTAATGCATCATGAAATTAACAATCATGTGACCATGAGTCTGGCTCATCATTATTGATAACTAGTCACAAACTCATGTTACATTTCAAAAATTTGCTTTGTGATTTTTTTTCCAATAAAGTGTATTAAAATTGTATTATTATTATTATTATTATTATTATTATTATTATTATTATTATTATTATTATTATTATTATTATTATTATTTAGTAATGACAATTTTACAAAAATAAGAAAGTGAGTGTTACTGTTTATAATATTTTTTAAAAAAATATTGTGATGGTAAAATTCAACTATTTTGGTCTATGAGAAAATTTTCATAGACAGTAACAGCCTAAATCTCATTGTTGGTGTTTCAGAAAGAGTCCCAAGAAACTGAACAGGGATCTGGAGAAATAAATTGTTAAATTACAAAGTAAAAGATAGAGGCATTTCCTGACCCTTGTCAGAGGCTAAAAATTCTCTATTGCAACACAGTAGTGTCCTTTGTAGTAATTCCTTCTATTCTGTGTAGAAGAAATTGTACAGGACATGGAGCAGTATTGGGCCCTCCTTCCTCCAGTTGACTGACCATGCTATGCGGAATATGCTGACCCTGACTGAATGACATAAATTCAAATTGACAATATAAAATTCAAATCACCCCTCTCTTTTTAGAATACATATAAAAATAAAGAAAAGTAAATGTGAAATTGTTAAGAATCTGTCACAAAATGCCTGAACTACTGAAATATTCCAATATGTATCCCATAAAAAATTCCACAATGGGAAAAATGGATGAATCAAAATTTTTCTATTGTCCAACAAAACAAATGTAATAAATAGAGATCAAAAAGTCATATGTAACCCATGATGGCTCCAATAAAAAAAAGAATTAAGCCTGTCCCACAAAATAGAGCTTTTCCATCACCTTATGGTTAGAAATATCAAAAAGCTATGGGAGCTTAAATATGTGATGAAAAGAAAATTTGAATTTGGATTTTTTAAAATCTTTTAAGGTACTTAAACCTATAAAATCATTACATAAATTTGGAATCATCATGATGGTGCTGACCCTAAGAATATAGGTAAATTGTAATATCTACTTCACAATGAACACTGTTCAAACAAATGATAAAATGGCAAAATTGTAATAATTTTTAAATTTTACCATATTCTGATTTTTTTTCCAGCTTCCCAGTACAACGCACAGAATAATAAACTCTTAAAGATTGATCCAATTTTCATTTTTGTATATCCTTTTTTTGGAAAAAAAAAATACTATTTAGCTATTTTGATTTTATGCCCAACATTCACTGTAAGGGATAATATTTTTTTTATTATTTTTGACCGTGGGCATGTCTAAAATGCTTATGTTTATTTTGAAATATGATTGAGGGAAAGGGATTGAGTTGAAGTTTTGAATTTTTTTGTCTTTTTATATACTTTTAAAAACATTTTTCTTTTTCTTTTATTTTCAGACACCTTAGGGACCTTGAACCCTAAGGGGTCTGATTGCTGAATTGAATTTAAGTCCTTCAATATGCTCTTGGCTGTCATGGCATCCAATCGCTTCTATTCTATGACGTTCTAGAGGGCGACGATCATTAAAAATTTTAACTGCAGCATCTAAAGTGTTAACAGTTGTGGAAAATGTCAATGCATTCTATAGAAAGTGTAATTTTTTCATATTATAATTTTTTCAGGTACAAACATATAGAATTGAATCTTTTTATATAAAAAATATGCATATTCATTTAAAATATTTCTTAAAAGTAGACATTTTTTAAATTTTCTCCTTAAATTATTTTTTTAAAGATAAATATGGCCTATCTATCTATCTATCTATCTATCTATCTATCTATCTATCAATCTATCTAATTATGTGTCTACAAATTATATTAATATATCAGTAAGGGAAGTGGGCATAATTTTTTTAAAATAATATTTCAGTGTTGTCTTTTACCTTACATACCTGTAACTTCAACATTTGGACCTTCTGGGTGATTTTTGATAAAAGCTTTATTTAAACTCATTTAACTGTGGCCTATTGTTAAGTTAGAATTTAAAGATAAACATGGATTTGTATTAAAGACAATTGTGATCAAAGTGTATTAATGTATCTAAAAAAAAAATTAGAACATTTTAAATGAGTCTGATAAAAGAGACTAACATAACAAATACATGGAAAATGGTAAGTTATATTATACTCTAAGAACTTGTTTTGACTAAATATTGGAGACTTCACTTTAAATTGACATACAGCAATACATGAGTGAAGAACAAGCAAATGTATTTTAAAGGATTAAGAAGAAATGTAACTTTCTTGAGAAATTCACGATGTAGATCTTTTTCTCGATCATGAGAAGTCTGTGCAAAGTGGTGTCCTGTTAAATAAATTTCTTTAGAATTTGAGAGCTTTCTAGAGACAGTTAAGTTTCTTGAAAAACCTACACATCTGTTCTACATCAGGGGTGGTGGTTTTAAAGTGTTGAACTACTACGAAAGTTTTACCATTTGTTTAAAATCTGTCAAATGAGAAGATATTTTTTAAATTTAGAGATGAAATACACCAAATTAATTAATAGTACGGACACAGTTTGCTGATAAAGTTAATGTTTTTATTCCAGTTACTACTGCCGAACTCAAACTTTTAATAAACCTCCTTTGCTTAGGCTCAAAAACTAATATTAAAAAATAAAAGGTCAAATTAAATAAATGTAAATTTTTAAGAATTAACTTTTCCATTGCTTATTTTTACTATCATTACTCTCATTACACTTTGTATGGTTTGCCCAGTAGAATGAACGATTCTTTAAAATTCAATACTGGCAAGATGGATTGAGATTTCCGACAAACTACAATTATTTATTACTACTTATTTGGTAAATGTAAAAGTCATTTACATACATGAACACATTTATTTTTTATTTTTGTCATTTGATAAAACTGGACTGTAACTATTACATTTCAAAGAAAAGTTTATATAATAAATTATGCAAATGTAAACTTGATGTGCACATTATTATATTTCTGCATAAACTAGTTTACACCTATAATTCTATTTATTAGAAGAAATTATTTCTTAAAAATCACTGCTATTTTTTTAAGACTAGTTGGTGCATATTACACCTTACAAGGAGAAATATTTAAATGAGGCTAAAGCAAGTTCTAATAGAATTCTTCATTACACTGTATGTAATAATTGTAAATATAAAAAAATTAAATCTTTTTTCATTTATTCTTTTATCTAATTTAACTCAATTACAATTATAAAATAAAAAAAATTGTAAACTATAAAAAAAATATTCACCTTACTTGCAAACTAAAAATTGAGCACTAGATGTCACTCCATACCAACTAATACCAGCAAGGAAGGAGGAAATGCAGTTCTCCATCTTTAAATGAAAATCTTGCTGCACGGACGGGTCACAACAGAATTTTTTTTTTTTCTATTTACATCGTTCTTCCATCAGCTGGAGTGCCTTGTTTCTGGATATATTCTTACCTTCATATTCACTAATTTTGAGAAATGCTGTATCAGAGACTGGATTATAAAGCAAGGAGCAGGTTGATCCATTTCTTTTTGTTACAAATAACGTGGGATGTGGTCCTGAGTCAGCTGCATTATATCATCCCAGAGGAATCCAAGCATGGCACCTTTGTTGGGAGAATTGCTCAGGATCTTGGACTGGATATAGGTGAGATTAATTCCAGAATGTTACATATTGTCTCTAGAGATGAGAAGGAATATTTCCAGGTGAATCTGCAGAATGGAATCTTGTTTGTTAAAGAGACAATAGACAGAGAGGTTCTGTGTCCAAATACTCCCTTCTGTATTATTCCTCTGCAGGTTATTGTAGATAAGCCTGTGCAGATGTATCGTGTAGATGTAGAGATAGAAGATATCAATGACAATAGCCCAGTGTTTCCCTCCAGTGTATTTAATCTTGTTGTATCAGAAATGAAGCATGCAGGCTCTCGGTTCCCATTGATGGTAGCTGCAGATCCAGATCTTGGAACAAATTCTATCACGAACTATGAGCTCAGTGCAAGTGAATATTTTACATTGGATTTCCAAAAATATATAAATCAGATCAAGTCCTTAGAGCTTGTGCTGAAAAAGAATCTAGACAGAGAGAAGCAATCTGTGCACAACCTGACACTGACAGCTTATGATGGAGGCAAACCAAGACTGAGCGGCACTACACATATCATTGTTAATGTGGAGGATTTTAATGATAATGCTCCAGTGTTTGACCAGCCATTTTACCAGTGCAGTGTTAATGAAAATGCTGTGGAAGGAACTTTAGTGTTCAAGCTAAATGCTGCTGATCTGGATGAAGGAAGAAATGGAGAAATAATATATGAATTTAGCAAGATGTTGTCAAGAGAGGCAAAGGAAGCATTTATCCTAGACAAGTTCACAGGAGAAATAAGAGTGAAAGGTAAACTGGATTTTGAATCTGTGAATATGTATGAAATTCAGGTTGAAGCTATTGATCATGGAGATGTTCAGCAAGTTGGACATTGTAAAGTTCTAGTGACTGTTGTAGATGTCAATGACAATCCTCCTGAGATGACGGTGACATCATTATCAGTGCCTGTTCCTGAAAATTCTCCCCAGGGAACAACAGTCGCCATCATCAGTGTCCATGATAAAGATTCTGGAACAAATGGAAAAGTTCATTGCTATATTACTGAACCTTCACCATTTAAGGTAAATCCAGCTTTCATGAGTGATTTTTCATTGACTGTGAATGGACCTTTAGATCGGGAGATAAAAGATGAATATGAAGTTACTATTACTACGAGAGATGAAGGTTCTCCATCCCTGTCTACCTCAAAAACTCTGAAGATTGACGTAAGTGACACCAACGACAATGCTCCAAGGTTTATCCAGCCAGTAGACACAGTATTCATTAAGGAGAACAACCCACCAGGGTCTCATATTTATACAGCTTCAGCCTTTGACCCAGATATTGGACAGAATTCTTTCATTACTTACTCAATCCGGGAGAGAACAATTGAAGGGATCCCTTTATCTTCTTACATCTCCATTAATCCAGAGAATGGGAAGGTCTTTGCTTTAGTATCATTTGACCATGAACAAATTTCCTATTTCCAGTGTCACATAAAAGCCACTGATGCCGGCCTACAAGCCCTCAGCTCTAACCTTACTCTAAACATATTCATTGAAGATATTAATGATAATGCTCCAACATTCACCCCACTTCATTCTGAACTAACCATCAAAGCACCCAAGTCAGCAGAGCCCGGTCACCTGATAACTAAAGTAAAGGCCGTGGATCTGGATTCTGGATACAATGCTTGGACGTTTTATAAGTTGAAGGATTTTGGAGGATCTGGAAAATCCCCATTTACCATCGCACATCAGACTGGAGAAATTACTTTAAAGAGGTCATTTACAGATTCAGATAGTGATGAGTACAGATTGCATGTAGTAGCTCAGGATCATGGAGAACCAGTCATGACGGCAGAGGCACAAATTGTGGTATCTGTGGTGGAGTCTGGAGAAGAATTAAAGTTTGATAACCAAGAGACCAAAGTGACCGGTGATGAATTTTCTGATGAAAATATCTACTTGGTTGTTGCAATCTGCGTCATATCAAGTATTTTTCTTATTACTCTAATCGTCTTCACTGTTTTACGATGGCAAAAATACAGGGATGAGGTGAATGAGCTGAAAGAAAATTACCGAATCTGCTCTAACACTGGCGGGAGCTGGATGTATTCCCAACACACTCAGTATAACATAAGTTCTAATTCAGTCCGACCAAAAAGTGACTTAATTGTCTTTACACCAAATAACTCTCAGACATTAGGGAATGAAGAGCAAGTCAATCCCCAGGGGGTCATGTCAAACTCCTACTATAAGGTAAGATTATTCATATAAAATGCATGTTGTCTTCTTTTAAGTTTATATATAATTATACATTGGTAATATTATAAATTATATATTTTATATCTTAACGCTTCTTACATTCAAAATAATTTATGAAAAAACAACAATAATATAAATATGAAGTACATTAAGTATAACCGTTCATGATTAAATACATGTAAATCTGTCTTCTTCTAACACTAGTGTCATTGCCCTGCTATGGAAGATGTTAATAGATACAATACTGATAAAGAATAGAGATAAACAAACCTGTTCGTAACAAAATACATGATGATATCAGGGCTGGCGAGGTAAAAAAAATCAATGATGATGCCTGTGATTGTGCTTCAGTAGTCATACTATGAGATTGAGACACCTCCCATGACTGCTAAGGCCTGTGAACTGGGGCCACTGAACTCACCCAAGAGGCTAGAAGAGGCAGAAGGATGTTCATGAAGGATCATTGGGTGCCTCAAGGAAGCCCAGGATAGGTTAGAAAAGGTGAGTATGCATATTTTACTACTTTAGAAACCCTCCCTGAGCCCTGGGGGCAGAAGAAAGCTTACTATTCAAAACTTGCAGGGAAACCTCATAACTATTCCCATGAGGAATCTCACAAGGTCTGCGCATCTCTAGCAGGGATTGGCATCACTATAGATTTCTTGCTAACATCCTTGTATGTATAAAAAGTCAATAAAGTGGCACCACAGGAGATTTGTGTTGAGTCCACGCATGTAAAGCCAACAGAGAAACATATCATGCTCCACAGCAGGCCTAGTTATGAGAGACAATCATTTATTTAATCACATTGAACAATATTGGCTGAATAAAATATGGTACTGAAAAATTTAGACAAGAACAGTCAAGGACTACAAATAAAAATGTTACCGATGGTTTTATGTCATCACCATGTTCACATGAGGTTCAATAACTGTTCTTGAAAGCTTTGGACTAATGTGTTTGATAGCTAAAGATGGAAAGTTATTTTAGTGCGAGAACATTGGGCAAATAAAGTAATACTCAAAATAGATATCGGCAGCCACCATTGCTTCATAAAAAAGCTCTTGTGAAACGTTTTTGATTTTTATAAAGTAATAAGCGTGATTCTGGACATTGCATAGAGACATTTTATTATTTTCATATTTTTGTACATTTATAATGTGTTTGACATATATAATATATATATATATATATATATATATATATACTGTAATTACATAAAGTTGGATAATGTGGCTAGTCAAAAATTTTTATTACTATTTGTTACAAGGCACAAAGTCAAAGTTCAAAAAGTTGTAATAAATGCCTGGCCTGTTTCTTTCTTTCTTTTTTTATGTAGATTGTGAGCCCCATATAGGACTCACAATGTACTTTTTTCCCTATCAGTATGTCTTTGGAGTATGGGAGGAAATCCACGCAAACATGGAGAGAACATACAATCTCCTTGCAGGTGTTGTCTCTGGCAGGATTTGAACCCGGACTCCAGCACTACAAGGCTGCAGTGTTAACCACTGTGTTGCCCCTATGCCTGGCCTGTTTCTGATAGACTTTTGGGCTCTCATGTTTTGTGCAGTTTTTGGTGAGGGAAAATAGGGGGATTTGTTTTCATAAAAATTGTATAGCTATATTTTCCTGTAATTTCTTGAAAGAACACCAAAAACAAAATGTTTAAAAATCTAATCATTTAAAGTTACAAATTTAGTGGTGTATTCGTTAAGCTGGACATACATTTATTTCTGTTATTTCCTTTTTTGAGGTCCAATTGTGAATTTTTTTATGGGTCATACATCACAGGACAGTGATTGAGGGATATGCCCCCAAGAAACATCAATAGCGTGCTCCCTTCAGTAAAAATAAGTTCTGGTATGCTGATGTATCACAATAAAAAAGATTTACTTAAGATGATGCGTTTCGGGGTTCTCCGGTACCTCACAAGTACCACCCCTTCATCAGATCTTTAGGAGTTCTAGAATGTTTGCACCATGGGTCATACATGGGAAGTATAGTAATTTAGTCTCTATTTATTTTTATTTATTTTTTTACTAAAATGTATTAAATGTAAAGATTTTAACTGTTTTTACATCACTACTATTATTTAGCAGTATTAACTTTACCATCACAATATTTGAGCATTCATTTTTATAAAGTTTTTCTACTTTTTTGTATATTGACAAAACTCTATACAACTTTAAATGTCAATAGATTCTGCTTAGCAAAAACATTATTGAGGTCTTATTATTATTAAAAGAAAAATAACTCATAAATATCAGCTCAGCCTGTGTGTCACTTCCCACAGACAAACTTGAGAAAACGTAGATATAAGGTAGAAAATATTAAATAGTAAAGTAATAGACTGGCATTTTCTTAGCATTGTCAGTTCCAACAGTGGCCTTTGTAGTTTTTTATCTTCTATAGTTTGCTGAAGAGCCACCACAATATCTACCGAGTCTCTGCTGTAATGTGCAAACACGGGCATTGCAGTCCAGGATCCCCCAAATTAAGAAACCTCCCCCCCCTGATATTGACTGTCCCTTTATCCTATGGGGATAATTTCTTTAACTACATTATAATTCTGAATCGGATAGGCAATACTATGTGTCTTTATTTTGTTTTTTTGTTTATTTGTTATTGCTTTTAATGCAAAATGTTAACTTTTTATACTACTATAGTTTACAGTCACAAAGCCTAAGTAATTCAAAGTTACAAAGTATATGTTTTTAAAGATTTCCATTTTCAAATACCTTATTTCGCATGGAATTATCTTTTGATATTTATTTATATTGGTATTTGAATGCTCTCTAGTTTAGAATCTAAATACTAGATATCAATCAAATCTATCAATCAGTAATCTATCTATCTATCTATCTATCTATCTATCTATCTATCTATCTATCTATCTATCTATCTTATTACAGTTCTATTCATTTACTTTGACTAATTAGTAAGCAGTAAGAATATAATTTGCCTTCTCTTATGAATTTATTTGTAACCTATGCAATACTATTGTCATACTAACATTTTCCAGTTAAAGTTTTTCTGTATTTAAAAAATAAGTGATCTAACAAATTTGTAATTTTGTGTAGAAAACTTTAATTAATCATTTAAATAAGTCTGATAAAGGAGACTCACATGGCAACTATTTAACATGGAGATAGATTGAATGGACAAGTACATAATTGCGTTATATATTGTGGAAGATTGTAAATTTATGTGACACTTTAAGAACTTGGTAGTTGACAATGACAAAAATATTGCAACATACAGATATGTTTTAGGTCAGGGATAGTCTGTTCAATGTGGTGTCCTTTTAGAGAAGTTTTGTAAAATGTGAGAGATGACTGGAGGAATGAAACTAAAAACTGGAAAATGTAAAGATTTATTATACATTAGTGTTGGTGGCTTCAAAATATTGGCTTAGAAAATAATTTTACTGTATGTTACATTTATTAAATGAGAGTGATATTTAAAGATAATTTTTAGAAAATTGTTCATTCAGATATGGAACATACTGAGGTTTTTTTTTTTTTTTTAATTGTAAACACAAGTTCATACTGACTTTAAACCCTTAGTGGCAGGCTACAGAAATCTACATTGAAAATGCACTCTTCGAATATTACAGAAGTTAAGATGAAATTGGGTGCCATAGCCACTAGGTTTCTACTTTTTCGTACATGAGGGATATGATACCAATGCCAGGAATTAGAAATATCTCTGAGTGTAGCTGCTCAGATACTTTGGTCAGAAGTGTCTACAGGATTTAAAGATTTATTTTAAGTTTCAGTTCCACTTTAGTGTACCAAATATATCTGGATTACAAAATTTACTATTTAACATTACTATTGAGCTTTCCTTTCACCCCCTATCCCTAGTAGATATAGATATATGAAAAAAATAAACAAAAATACACAATAGGTATTCCCAAATCACAAAATTCCAAATCTATAAATATAAAAAATTTGACCCGTAGTGGCAAAAAAATAAAAATAAAAAAATCACCTCCCAAAATATTTAAATAAAATGTGATATAAACACCAAACAATCCTTAAAATGAATATATACACTACGCTTTGCTTAGCAAATAAAACACCTTACACAACTCTGTAGATGGAAGCTTAAACTAAACATTAAGGGTGTCAAAATGTGGTAATGCCATCAATTCTCTGTTTCTTTTAATATATATATATATATATATATATATATATATATATATATATTTAAGCATTAAAATATGAAAACTTTATAAACTTGGTATATTGTCAAGATTGTACTTACTATCCTGCAAAATAAAGGTAATGTGTCAATTTTACCAGATGGTCAACACCATAAAAATAAAGCATCAATTTTTTTTCAAGCTCTGTGAACAATTAAATAAAAAAGTTATAACTTAAAAAAAACCTCATTTTGCTCATTAAACCATTATTTCTCTTTTAGTTAACACTATTACTATATCTTGTATGCTCAGGCTCAAAAACTAGTGTGAAAAGCAAAAGATCAAATAAAATAAAGATCAACATTTAGGAATCAACATTATCCTTAAATTGATTCAACTATAACTATTGTTATTCTTAATATATTTTGTATAACACTATTTTTTTTTTTTTTATAAATTAATACTAGACTGGTAGACTAAAGTTTTGCATATATAAAATCCTAACAATAAAACAATTCAAACAAGACTAATACAATGTGTAATATAATTCTTTGTTACGTGTATTAATTAATAATAAATAAATATGTTATATTTTTTAATTATGCTATTTAATAAAACTGGATTATAAATATTAAATTTCCAAAAAGTAAATTCTTAAATAAGAAAATTGTAAATACAAACCTTATTTGCAACCTAGAAATTGAGCACTAGATGTCACTCCATACCAACTAATAGCAACAAGGAAGGAGGAAATGCCGTTCTCCATCTTTAAATGAAATTCTTGCTATAGGGATTCTGGCCATGATAGATTTTTTTCTGTATACCTCGTTCTTCCGTCAGCTGGAGTGCCTTATTTGGACATATTCTCACCTTGATCTTCACTGATTCTAAGAAATGCTGTATCAGAGACTGGATTATAAAGCAAGGAGCAGGTTGATCCATTTCTTTTTGTTACAAATAACGTGGGATGTGGTCCTGAGTCAGCTGCATTATATCATCCCAGAGGAATCCAAGCATGGCACCTTTGTTGGGAGAATTGCTCAGGATCTTGGACTGGATATAGGTGAGATTAATTCCAGAATGTTACATATTGTCTCTAGAGATGAGAAGGAATATTTCCAGGTGAATCTGCAGAATGGAATCTTGTTTGTTAAAGAGACAATAGACAGAGAGTCATTATGTCCAGATACTCCCTTCTGTATTATTCCTCTGCAGGTTATTGTAGATAAGCCTGTGCAGATGTATCGTGTAGATGTAGAGATAGAAGATATCAATGACAATAGTCCAGTATTTCCCTCAAGTGTGAATAGACTTGTCATATCAGAAATGAAACCAGCTGGATCTCGATTCCCATTGATGGTGGCTGCTGATCCAGATCTTGGAACAAATTCTATCACAAACTATGAGCTCAGTGCAAGTGAATATTTTACATTGGATTTCCAAAAATATATAAATCAGATCAAATCCTTAGAGCTTGTGCTGAAAAAGAATCTAGACAGAGAGAAGCAATCTGTGCACAACCTGACACTGACAGCTTATGATGGAGGCAAACCAAGACTGAGCGGCACTACACATATCATTGTTAATGTGGAGGATTTTAATGATAATGCTCCAGTGTTTGACCAGCCATTTTACCAGTGCAGTGTTAATGAAAATGCTGTGGAAGGAACTTTAGTGTTCAAGCTAAATGCTACTGATCTGGATGAAGGAAGAAATGGAGAAATAATATATGAATTTAGCAACATGGTATCAAAGGTGGCAAAGGAAGGATTTATTCTAGATAAGTTCACAGGAGAAATAAGAGTGAAAGGTAAACTGGATTTTGAATCTGTGAAAATGTATGAAATTCAGGTGGAAGCTATTGATCATGGAGACTTACAGCTTGTGGGACATTGTAAAGTTCTAGTGACTGTTGTAGATGTCAATGACAACCCTCCTGAGATGACGGTGACATCATTATCAGTGCCTGTTCCTGAAAATTCTCCCCAGGGAACAACAGTCGCCATCATCAGTGTCCATGATAAAGATTCTGGATCAAATGGAAAAGTTCATTGCTATATTATTGAACCTTCACCATTTAAGGTAAATCCAGCTTTCATGAGTGATTTTTCTTTGACTGTGAATGGACCTTTGGATCGAGAGGTGAAAGATGAATATGAAGTTACTATTACTGCAAGAGATGAAGGTTTGCCATCATTTTCTACCTCAAAAACTCTGAAAATTGACATAAGTGACACCAATGACAATGCCCCAAGGTTTATCCAGCCAGTAGACACAGTATTTATTAAGGAGAACAACCCACCAGGGTCTCATATTTATACGGCTTCAGCCTTTGACCCAGATATTGGACAGAATTCTTTCATTACTTACTCAATCCGGGAAAGAACAATTGAGGGGATCCCTTTATCTTCTTACATTTCCATTAATCCAGAGAATGGGAAGGTCTTTGCTTTAGTATCATTTGACCATGAACAGATTTCCTATTTCCAGTGTCACATAAAAGCCACTGATGCCGGCCTACAAGCCCTCAGCTCTAACCTTACTCTGAACATATTCATTGAAGATATTAATGATAATGCTCCGACATTCACCCCACTTCATTCTGAACTAACAATCAAAGCGCCCAAGTCAGCAGAGCCCGGACACCTGATAACTAAAGTAAAGGCCGTGGATCTAGATTCTGGATACAATGCTTGGACGTTTTATAAGTTGAAGGATTTTGGAGGATCTGGAAAATCCCCATTTACCATCGCACATCAGACTGGAGAAATTACTTTAAAGAGGTCATTTACAGATTCAGATAGTGATGAGTACAGATTGCATGTAGTAGCTCAGGATCATGGAGAACCAGTCATGACGGCAGAGGCACAAATTGTGGTATCTGTGGTGGAGTCTGGAGAAGAATTAAAGTTTGATAACCAAGAGACCAAAGTGACTGGTGATGAATTTTCTGATGAAAATATCTACTTGGTTGTTGCAATCTGCATCATATCAAGTATTTTTCTTATTACTCTAATCGTCTTCACTGTTTTACGATGGCAAAAATACAGAGATGAGGTGAATGAGCTGAAAGAAAATTACCGAATCTGCTCCAACACTGGCGGGAGCTGGATGTATTCCCAACACACTCAGTATAACATAAGTTCTAATTCAGTCCGACCAAAAAGTGACTTAATTGTCTTTACACCAAATAACTCTCAGACATTAGGGAATGAAGAGCAAGTCAATCCCCAGGGGGTCATGTCAAACTCCTACTATAAGGTAAGAGTAATGAAAACAAATATTTTGGCTTTACTATATCTTAGAGTTTATCATATTCAAAAAATTAAAAAATACAAAATACTGTTAGTTAATCTTCTATGACTGAGTACATACACATTGGGATTATGGTAACACTATTGTCATTATGCCGTTGTAGTTTCTTTTTCCACTAGAGGGCCTGATTTTATGGAATAATACATCTGACTTTTGTTATACTTTTTCCTATTTAATAATTCCTACACATAGTAGGTGGCATATTAGAGTAGGTTTATATAATCTTTATCTACTCATCCACCAGAATACAGTAATTTTTTTTTTGTTTGTTTTTTTAAATGTAGATTGCGAGCCCGACATAGAGCTCACAATGTATATTTTTTTCCCTATCAGTATGTCTTTTTGGAATCTGGGATGGAAATCCATGCAAACACGGGGAGAACATACAAACTCCTTGCAGATTTTTTTTGCCCTTGGTGGGATTTGAACACCAGGACTCCAGCGCTGCAAGGCTGCAGTGCTAACCACTGAGCCACCGTGTGGCTCCAGAATACAGTAATGTTTGTGGTTTGCCAATCTTTGAATTCCATGCCAACAGTTACATGTATCTCAAATTATCTTTGGATTTCAAAACCAAGAATTACCTTAAAAATGAAAAAATTAAACCAATTTGCTTTGTAAACCATAGATTGGCAGAGCCAGGGAAAGATTTGAACAACATATGATCACTTCATTTGTAACTGCCCCCATAGAATATCTCACCAACAACACGGGGAAAGACACTATATCTGATGTATGTTGAATCCTTAACTGATCTTTAATTTGGCTAAGTATTGAATATTCTTGTGAACCAATTCAACACATTATTCTAACATTCTAACAAAAGCATATATATAGGATGATCAATATATAATTTGGTTATAACAGGTGAGGTGAGCAAATTGGTTTCTAAAGAGTAGGGTTTTTTACAAATTCGGCAAAAATATTTGGGATTCAACACTGAAGAATCATTATTATTCTCTTAAGATCACAGAGTATAATAAGCAGAGGCCTTGGAATGGTGTAGGAAAAAAAAAAATTCACCTTTCCTCTCCAGGGCTCCACCGTGGTGTTTAATTATCTCTCGTGTAATTTTCTAGTCTCTTCTAGCTTCTTGGGTGACAACACAGGTGCTGGGTCACTGCTGAAGACTATGATAGGCTCTCAGTGGTCACGTGAATCAAAGTATCATGATATTGATGTGTCATGATTAGTGATAAACTGTCACAAAGAAAAGCTGAATAACTTGTGATAAACATCTGAACATGTAAGGTCAAGACAACACATAAGAAAATAAATTCTATAGGGTGGTTAATGACTTTTATAGCCATGGCCTTCAATGTACTGGCACGAGAGTAGATTTACAGTGTGGTCTTGTATGTAAATCTGCCAGAGTAACATCTTGTGAATCACATCAGTCATGGATAAAAAGCACAATCTGTTATGTTTACCAAATACTTGTTTGGTGTGATTGAGAAAGCAGAATTATTAAAGGGGTATTCCATCTTAACTGTAAGTTCAAGAGCATTTCTAAATACATTACTTTAGCAATGCTGCTACATTTGCCTGCTATGTGAGATTATTCATCCCACTGTTTCCACTGCATTTCCTTGGACCCTGTCCTGTTATCTGATCCAGGATGGCTGATATGACTAAATGCTCTTTGGAAGGTAGGGGGGCTGAGTTCTCTGGATCCTGCTTGCTTTCAGAGCTGTTATTGCCTGTTCTTGCAGGTCAGCTAATTCATTTTGCAGATAAGGGTTCAGACAGGCATCTCACTCAGTGTCTGTGTTGAAATACAATCCCACTCTGTTCTAGATCCTGGCAGAATGAAATATTTTCTTTTCTCTAAACCTGTGTAATGTAATATACATTTACTGTGCATATTTGATCTTCATTAGAATAGATTTCAAGTAATCATAATAAATCTCTTATGATAAAGGTAATGTCTATATCTACTGAGTACTTCCTAGTGTCATGTCCATCAAACAGTCAAAATTTGTCACTAGCTTGCTGAAGAATACAGAAAGGAAAATAATTAAATAGGTTTTGGAAAAGATCAATGTGAACTGAGCACATTACTTTTGAAAATCAAGCACATTTATTATGATACTAATAGTCTTCCATAATCATCATGTCATTTTATTATATTCAAAGAGAGGTTCAATTGGTAATTGGTCTTGAAAGCTATAAAATAACATATTTAACAGTCTTCAATCTAGTTTGGTGTGAGATTATTATTTAATGTTCTTTTAAAAAGAAAAAAATGTTACCAGCAAACACTATTGTTGTGCTGACAGTGATTTAATTTATGTATATTTTAATTTCTAGCAATTTGTAAGCTGTTTATAGAGTTCTAAGGTTTAGATTCATTTATCTAGTTAGATCTATTTTTTACTGGTGTCAGCTAAGAAAAGTCAAAGGTAAGAAAAATGTCCAAAAAATAATAACAAATGAAGGACCTATCATGATCTGTGTGGGCCTTTGGGCAATAAACTATTAATTTCTACCCAATATACCACATATAAATATTGGCAGTAAAGATTTAGTATCATGGTCTTTTCTAAAGATTTTTTTGGTGGAATAGGTTGATATATAGACAAAAACACATGTTTCAACATATCCTAAACTAATGAAGTATTCCTTTTAGTGTAACAAATTTAGGTTGGATTTTTTTTAATTTTTTTGTATTTCCAGCTTGTAGGTGCAATTTGGGAATACATAACAACACTTTATTCATGCATTATTTATATATTTTCTTTATCTCATTTTCTGATCAACATAAACATTCCCTATGTTATTTAATATTTTTTGATATTTTTTTAAGGCGTGTCTTAATAGGACATTATTGTATTTTTATTTTTACCACCATATGAATTAATAGTGTTAACGGGGCTGTACAGGCAAAACTGGACATTAAATTTATTATTTAACAAGTCTAGGGCAATGAAAAAAATTAAACAAATTCATACTCACCCTTTCCCGATGCTCTGGTGTCCCCCAGCGAGTTCCAGTCTCCTCAGTCTAGGGTTGATGTGTGGCAGAAGTCCCAATCAATCAGCGGCCTCAGCGAAGGGCCTGAGATGTCACTACCTGTGGTTACGCCAATTAGCGCCCTCAGCAGAAGGAATCCAGCACGTCATAGATGGTAAGCAGTTTCACTTTGAGAATATGCCATTTCAGCAGGACCGAACCTTGCTGGGAGGACACCAGAGTACCGGGGACAGGTGAGTATGATTTATTTTTTATTTTTTTCACGTAAGCCGGCCTATATAAAGATTTACACTTTGATTTACACTTACAATTACCGAATCTGCTCTAACACTGGCGGGAGCTGGATGTATTCCCAACACACTCAATATAACATAAGTTCTAATTCAGTCCGACCAAAAAGTGACTTAATTGTCTTTACACCAAATAACTCTCAGACATTAGGGAATGAAGAGCAAGTCAATCCCCAGGGGGTCATGTCAAACTCCTACTATAAGGTAAGATTATTGATATAAAATGCATTTTTCCTTCTTTTATATATACATATAATATATAAACATAAAATTATGTATTAGTAAAATAATAAATTATATATTTTATATCTTAATTCTTCTTATGTTCAAAATTTATGAAAAAAAATAACAATATAAATGTTACGTATATTAAGTATAACTATTTGTTACTAAATAAATAAAATTCTGGGTTTTTATAACAATAGTTTCAGTACACTGCTATGGAAGATGTTAATAGATACGATACTGATAAAGAATATAAATAAACAAACCTGTTTAGAACAAAATAGGTTTGATGTGACCTTCCTCAGACCTCAAAGCATGATAATAGGAGGCCTGTGATTGGGCTTCAGTAATCATGGCATCACACCAACATTCCCCACTTGACTGCTATGGCCTGTTATTCAGGCCACTCAAGTCACCCAAGATGCCTGAAGAGACCCAAAGTTCTCAGAGGAAGATCATTGGATGCCTCATGGTAGCCCAGGATAGGTTAGAGATTATGTGTATTTTATTACTTTTACACCTCTTCCCTGGGCCTTGTGGTCTATTGTGGATAAAACTCGCAAAATTAATCTCACATGGCTTGCCCATTACTTTTAGGAGATTTGCAATGTTGGAGCCATGCATATAAAGCCACCTCGGAAACAAATGACAAAACATTATTTTCCAAAGTCAAGGACTGCACATAAATATGCTTCCAATGGTTTGGTAAAACATTGACACCATTACCATGTTCACACGCTCTTGTGAAACACACGTTTTTGATTTCTATAAAGTAGTGAGAATGATCTGGACATTATTTACAGTAATTTTATTTATTTTAATATTTCTGTACATTTATAATGTGTTTGATATATCATTATATATGCTGTTATTACACAAGTCAGAGTTCAAAAAGTTATAAAAAGTAATAAATGCCTGGCCTGTAGTGTTGATTCGCATAGTATTCGAAACATAGTTTTAAATACGTCGCTCCCATAGGAATGAATGAGAGTTGGCGAACAGCAAGGGGTTAAGCGCCCGCAGCCGGCAAAGTCCCTTGGATTGGAAGTCCAAAGTCCATTCTTATGGAGCGAGGTATTCAAAACTAGAGTTTCAAATTCTATTCACTCATCTCTACTGGCCTGTTTCTGATAGACTTAGGGGCTCTCATGTTTGGGGGGAAAATAGGAGGAATCCTTTTCATAAAAATTGTATATCTATATTTTCCTGTTATTTCTTGAAACAACACAAAACCACCATGTTTAAAAATATCCTGAGAAGAACAAAGACAGCTGTATAATGCAAAATATATAATCTTATCATATACTGTTATAAATTTTGGAAATTTTTTTTGTTCAGGTGGACATATTTTTTTTCTGTTGTTTTTAATTCCAAGTATTTTTAGGTCCAATTATAGCAATTTTTAATTGGTCATACACAGGAAAAAGAGCAATTCTGCCATGTTTGGTAATCACCATAAATAATATGTATCTATCATTTACTGTTTTGTAATTTTTTTTCAAAATAAAGTATATAAAAATGTCATAACTTTAACTATTGTCTTAACTTTACCATTGCAAAATGTAAGCTTTCTTTTAGTACTGAAGTATTACCTTTAGTACTTTTACATAGTTCTATACACCTTTATATGCCAGTAGATTCTGCTTGCCAAAAATATTATTGAGGTCTATGAAAAAGCCTTCTCAAAAATATCAGTTCAGCCTCATGGTTAGTGTCCACTTTGCATAGACAGGGTCCCAATTTTGAGACCAAGTAGGTATGAGCTAATACAGGTTAAATCATACTAATAGACATTTGACGTTTTTGTTATCAGTTGCAACAATGGCCTTTGTAATTTTTTTCGTCTGTACTGTGTAAAAAAATAAAAATAAAATAAAAAATAGATGCAGGGCACAGAGAAGTATGGGGCCCTTCTTCTCCTTTTGACATCTATTGCTATGACTAAGAAGTTACAGACCTCAAAATGCATAAGCCTGTCTAGATTCACCATGAGGAAAATTTTTGTTCTCGTACCGTGTTAGCCAGTGGGTAGGAAATATAAAAAAAAAAACCTTGGTAGTTTTCAGTAGTTGACACCTTTTTAATGGCTAACTAATAATGATGACAGATTACAACGTTTCGGAACTCTATGCTCCTTTCTCAAGTAGATTCACCATGTCATACTTGGTTTTATTATTGTTTGTTTGTTAGCTTGTTTTTTGTCTTGGATGTTTTTCTTTCCAGGTTGGCATTTGTATTTTTTTTTGTGTGTGGTTAAACTTGCATTTTTGTATTAAAAGATACATTTTATTTATATTGGTGCTGTATTAGTTTTTTTTATCTTCGGGCCCCCTCCTTTGCCAAATCTTGCAGTGTGGAGAGTGCTTACCCCGAATGAATAGATTATATGTTGCTGTCTAGAGAATGTTTAATAAGACTTTTCGTTATTTACATATGTTGTAGAAATTTCTACACTTTTCTACACTGTTTTTCTGCAGCTTTCATTCTCTTCTATGGGGACAACTTCTTTAACTACATTATGATGTTAAAGCGGCTAGGCAATACTTTTTTGTCTTTACTTAGGTTTTTGTTCATTTGTTATTGCTTTTATTGCAAGATCTTTTTAAGCTTTTATATTACTGTAGTTACAGTCACAAAGTCTAAGTAATTCAAACATTTTGTAAACATTTAGAAAATATAGACGCTTTTTTAAAAGTGACCATTTCAATTCCTCCATTTCTCATATTTATAGTTTGATATCTATTAATATTAGCATTTGGTTGGTCCCTGGTTTAGTATCTAAATTAATAGATTAGCAATAAAATCTATCTATCGCTCTATCTATTTATCAATCTACCTATGTATTATTGTTCTAGTCATATACTTTGATTAGTAAGTAAAAAGAACATAATTTACCTTTTCTTATGAATTTATTTTTAACATATACAATTCTATTGTTAGACAAACATTTTCCAATTAAATATAGTTTTTCTGTATAAAAAAAAATTATTGATATTTGAAATTTGTAATCTTGTGTATAAACCATTAATGAATCATTTAAATAAGTCTGATAAAGGAGACTCACATGGCAACTACTTAACATGGAGCTAAAATGAATGGACAAGAACATAATTATTTTGTGGGAAGATTGTAAAGTTATGTGATAATTTAAGAACTTGGCAATTGACAATGATAAAACTATTACAACAAAAAGGCATGTTTTAGGTCATGGATAGTCTGTTCAATGTGGTGTCCTTTTATAGAAGTTTTTCTAAAATTTGAGAGATGACTAGAGGAATGAAAGTTAAGTAAAAACTAGAAAATCTAAAGATTAATTATACATTATCGTTGGTGGCTTCAAAATGTTGGCCTAGAAGAGAATTTTACTGTATGTTAAAATTTGTTCAATGAGAGTAATTATAGATAGGATATTTAGGAAGTTATTATTTCAAATATGAAATATACATAATTTTTTTTTTTTTAACTATAAGCACACGTTTCTATTGGCAATAAACCCTTAGTGGCAGGCTACAGAAATCTACATTGCAAGTGCACTCATCAAATATGATACCTTCTTAGAAGTTGAGCGTGCGACATAGCCATTGGGTTTCTGATTTTTCCCAAACATGGATATGATGGCAATATCGGCTATTACAGTCAACTCTGAGTTTGGGTATTTAACTCCTCAGATAATTTGTTGAGAAGTGTCTATAGGAGCTAAAGGTTTCTTTTCAGTTTCATTCTGAACTTTCACTGAATATTTCCACATTACAAGACTTATTTAAGGGTCAAAGGTTTGCCATATTAACATTACTATTGAGCCCAACATCCACCCTCTTTATCTAAAATACATATAAAAAATAGAAACATATACACAATATGTATTCCGACATAAAAAAATACTCAAACTAAAAATAATCAATATTTGGCTCATACAGTGAACCCCAAAGAGGGAAAAATCTAAATGTCTTAATCAGTGTTTTCTAACAGTTCACCAAATATATTTCAATAAAAATGGATGTATATGCTACGTCTTGTCCTGCAAAAAAAAAAAAAAAAAAAAATCACCTTACACAGCTCTGAATATGGAAGTTTATAAAATGGTGACAGGTGTAAAATGTGGTAATTATACATTTATATTAAAGTTTCATTTATTCATTTTTTTAAACTATTAAGATATGAAAAAACTTGATAAACTTGAGATTGTACTGACCTTCAAAATATAGGGAATGTGTCATTCTTACCAGAGGGTAAATATCATAAAAAAAATCAGGAATTTTTTTTTCCAGAACAGAAAAATAAAACAAATTATACATTTGAAAGTCAGGGAATGAAAAAATAAAACACACACAAAAAATGTAATCAATAGCCCATTTATCTCTATGGTCACGTATCTCTAGTTCAAAACTAGTATGAAAAGCAAAAGGTCAAATAAAATAAATCTCAACATTTAGGAAATATTTACATAGTCATTAAATAGTTTTCAATGATAACTATTGTTATTCTTAATAAATTCTTTGTGCTATAAACGAAGTGGAAGAAATTATTCTTTACAAATTAATACTAGTTTGGTAGACTAAGATATTGCATATAAAAAACACTAAGTGTAATATCATTCTTATTTACATGTAATAATTAATACAAATATAAATATTATTTAATTATGCTATTTAAAAAAACTAAATTATAAATATTATACTTCCAAAAGATTCTCAAATAATACATTTGTAAATACAGACCTTATTTGCAACCTAGAAATTGAGCACTAGATGTCACTCCATACCAACTAATAGCAGCAAGGAAAGAGGAAATGCCGTTCTCCATCTTTAAATGAAATTCTTGCTATAGGGATTCTGGCCATGATAGATTTTTTTCTGTATACCTCGTTCTTCCATCAGCTGGAGTGCCTTATTTGGATATATTCTCACCTTCATCTTCACTGATTCTAAGAAATGCTGTATCAGAGACTGGATTATAAAGCAAGGAGCAGGTTGATCCATTTCTTTTTGTTACAAATAACGTGGGATGTGGTCCTGAGTCAGCTGCATTATATCATCCCGGAGGAATCCAAGCATGGCACCTTTGTTGGGAGAATTGCTCAGGATCTTGGACTGGATATAGGTGAGATTAATTCCAGAATGTTACATATTGTCTCTAGAGATGAGAAGGAATATTTCCAGGTGAATCTGCAGAATGGAATCTTGTTTGTTAAAGAGACAATAGACAGAGAGGTTCTGTGTTCAAATACTCCCTTCTGTATTATTTCTCTGCAGGTTATTGTAGATAAGCCTGTGCAGATGTATCGTGTAGATGTAGAGATAGAAGATATCAATGACAATAGTCCAGTATTTCCCTTCAGTGTGACTAGACTTGTCGTATCAGAAATGAAACCAGCTGGATCTCGATTCCCATTGAAGGTAGCTGCTGATCCAGATCTTGGAACAAATTCTATCACAAACTATGAGCTCAGTGCAAGTGAATATTTTGCATTGGATTTCCAAAAATATATAAATCAAATTAAGTCCTTAGAGCTTGTGCTGAAAAAGAATCTAGACAGAGAGAAGCAATCTGTGCACAACCTGACACTGACAGCTTATGATGGAGGCAAACCAAGACTGAGCGGCACTACACATATCATTGTTAATGTGGAGGATTTTAATGATAATGCTCCAGTGTTTGACCAGCCATTTTACCAGTGCAGTGTTAATGAAAATGCTGTGGAAGGAACTTTAGTGTTCAAGCTAAATGCTACTGATCTGGATGAAGGAAGAAATGGAGAGATAATATATGAATTTAGCAATATGGTGTCAGAGGAAGAGAAGGAGGCTTTTACCTTAGACAAACACACAGGAGAAATAAGAGTGAAAGGCAAACTGGATTTTGAATCTGTGAATATGTATGAACTTCAGGTTGAAGCTATTGATAATGGAGATTTTCAGCTTGTGGGACATTGTAAAGTTCTAGTGACTGTTGTAGATGTCAATGACAATCCTCCGGAGATGACGGTGACATCATTATCAGTGCCTGTTCCTGAAAATTCTCCCCAGGGAACAACAGTCGCCATCATCAGTGTCCATGATAAAGATTCTGGATCAAATGGGAAAGTCCATTGCTATATTACTGAACCTTCACCATTTAAGGTAAATCCAGCTTTCATGAGTGATTTTTCTTTGACATTGAATGGACCTTTAGATCGGGAGGTGAAAGATGAATATGAAGTTACTATTACTGCGAGAGATGAAGGTTCTCCATCCCTTTCTACATCAAAAACTCTGAAGATTGACATAAGTGACACCAATGACAATGCTCCAAGGTTTATCCAGCCAGTAGACACAGTGTTTATTAAGGAGAACAACCCACCAGGGTCTCATATTTATACAGCTTCAGCCTTTGACCCGGATATTGGACAGAATTCTTTCATTACTTACTCAATAAGGGAGAGGACAATTGAGGGGATCCCTTTATCTTCTTACATTTCCATTAATCCAGAGAATGGGAAGGTCTTTGCTTTAGTATCATTTGACCATGAACAGATTTCCTATTTCCAATGTCACATAAAAGCCACTGATGCCGGCCTACAAGCCCTCAGCTCTAACCTTACTCTAAACATATTCATTGAAGATATTAATGATAATGCTCCAACATTCACCCCACTTCATTCTGAACTAACCATCAAAGCACCCAAGTCAGCAGAGCCCGGACACCTGATAACTAAAGTAAAGGCCGTGGATTTGGATTCTGGATACAATGCTTGGACGTTTTATAAGTTGAAGGATTTTGGAGGATCTGGAAAATCCCCATTTACCATCGCACATCAGACTGGAGAAATTACTTTAAAGAGGTCATTTACAGATTCAGATAGTGATGAGTACAGATTGCATGTAGTAGCTCAGGATCATGGAGAACCAGTCATGACGGCAGAGGCACAAATTGTGGTATCTGTGGTGGAGTCTGTAGAAGAATTAAAGTTTGATAACCAAGAGACCAAAGTGACTGGTGATGAATTTTCTGATGAAAATATCTACTTGGTTGTTGCAATCTGCGTCATATCAAGTATTTTTCTTATTACTCTAATCGTCTTCACTGTTTTACGATGGCAAAAATACAGAGATGAGGTGAATGAACTGAAAGAAAATTACCGAATCTGCTCCAACACTGGCGGGAGCTGGATGTATTCCCAACACACTCAATATAACATAAGTTCTAATTCAGTCCGACCAAAAAGTGACTTAATTGTCTTTACACCAAATAACTCCCAGACATTAGGGAACGAAGAGCAAGTCAATCCCCAGGGGGTCATGTCAAACTCCTTCTATAAGGTAAGACTAGTTAAATATTTGTAATTTTTTTTTTTTTGCAATTAAAGACTTCTAATATCTTTGAGTTTTGCTTCCCAAAATAACAATGTTGGAAAGCAAAATTACTTCTAGATAAAATAAAATAGGGTATAATCTATAAGACTAATACAAATAAATTAGGACTTGTGGAGGCTTATTGTCATGGTGTTATGGCTCTATTTCCTGATATGACAAATGGACTCTGATGGTTCCCATAAGTTTTTGGTTCTTTCTCTTTTCTTAAAATAAATTTAACAAAATGTTTATAATTTTCAATTTTACTAAATTTTGATCTATCTTTAATCTAGTACATACTAAAACAAACCAGTTCAAATGGCAATACTGTAGTTTTACTGCGTTCTGACCATAATTTCTTCTTTACCAAAACATTATCTTTGAAGTTCAAAGAGCCCAGTACCAATTAGTACCAATGGTCTGGCAAATTGTTAATTTGAATCCTATTCTAAAAAAAGAGATTCAATGACTGCTCGACTATAGATTGGTACTGTAAGTTGTCAATAAATGTATTATATCTGTGCATTTTCTATATTGTTTGATACAGTTGTAGTCATGCCGTTATTAAACAAGTTCATTATAATTTGTCTGAATTGCCCAAGTATTGGACAAACTTTTTGAATTTTCTCATACCACAGCCAAAGTTTTGGGACTTTGGCCTGCAAAAATTCTGCAAAATGGTGCCCAGCTGGTCACCTGCCATACTGCTGTCCATTTTAGTCTAGAAATAAAATTGTACAAAAATTTTTTACTCAACGTTCCTGGGCTCTTCCGCCGTCTTCTCTGACCCCCAGGTCCATGCTGAGGCCTGTGATTGGGTTTCATTAGTCACTTGGAGTGTCAACATCATCATACATTGATACTATAGTGTCATCACTTACTCTGTAGCATACAAGCGTAATGAAATTGATACCACCAGATTTCCAAACCTGGAGCCTGGAGAAGATGGCAGACAGCGCAGCATGAAGAATGGAATGTTGTAAGATGCTGCAGTAGAGCCCAGGAAAGGTGAGTAAATGTTTGTTATTTTAACATTGTACTTAACTTCCCTGGCATCCGAGTATAATAGTCAACTTTCCCCTGCACATCCAGTTAAACCCAGACAAGTGCAGCCAAAATCAAATTTTGCTGGTGAACCTCTCACATATTCGCAAAATAAATCTTGCCTTACACTGCATACCACTAAAGTATATGCTACTGGATGCAAACTCAAATATAAAATTGTTGAAGAAGTTGTAATGAATGCAGGCCTGTTCCAGATTTATATGGACCTCCTTATGCCTCAACATCTTTTCTATCATATACCGCGTATATTACATACCAATAATGGCACCATTGATTTTTTTTTATCTTTGATTTTGCTGCATTATTTTGAGAAACAAGGGGACTTGTTCTTATAAAAATTATATAAATATTTGTTTTCTTCTATTTCTTATAAAAAGACCAAAAAACATCCACCACCGGACCTCCACTTACCACACTGTTGATATAATGTTCTTAAGATGGATAATAGTGTTAGCTTTATGGTAAAATGGATATGGCCCAAAAATTCTACCTTTGACCTATTAGTTAATAGATTATTATCCCAAAAAATCTTAAGGGTCATATAATTTCACAAATGTGTTCTTTTTTTATCTACAGTGGTCTGTAAGATGCAACTCTACTACGGTTGCCTTTGTACCGTGTGTCCCTGTTATTATCTAATCATTTATATTGTCTATAACTGAGAAAAATGAGGCCTGAAGTCCTTTAGATGCTTATCTGGGTTCTTTTTTGACCTCCTGGATGAGTCACTAATGTGTCCTTGGTAAACTTTGTCAGCCTGGAAGAAAGAGACATGGACGTGATCTGTTGATTGCACTTGCTAAAGGGCTCTGTTGAAGCCCAAAACGCATCATGGTGGTCATCTAAATCATTTTTACAATAAAAAGTTTTCAGTAAGATGATCTTCTTGATTGTGTCGTGCATGTATTCCAGAGAGTGCGGAATCCCTGTACATAGACCTCTGGTCTATCTGTTTTAGAGTTTTTAGAAATGCAAAAATGTGTACTTTCTCTGAGTAGTTGTACTATAGTATAGAAACAAAATTCTGTAATGGTATAGATATTAAGTAAAAGGTCTTTTCCTTATAAGTAGCAAAGAAACTTGCCAAATTTTCAGCTTAATGACAAATGAGACTAATATTGATATGTTGTAGCTGAGCTTATACGTTTTGGGATGAAGAAGACAAGGAACGTTACAAAGACATTTACATACATAACGGATCATCATTGAATAAGTCTACATTAAAAGGGAGTTTTGGATACAATTCTTACAATCTTGTACTGCCAATTTTCCTTGTCTAAAGCAAGCTAGATACTAAGTGATATTCGGAAGGAACATGACTTTTTATGCAGGTCTTATTTTATCACTATAAAGAGCTTTGGTGAGGCCATATCTTATATATGTGGAATGATTTTAGCCACCAGCTTTATAAAAGGAATTCACGGTAAGAGAGCAGGCAAGAAGTAAAAATGAGAATCTAATTTTTGAGGTGAATTTAAACAATTTAGGGATAGTTTTACCTTTTTGGGGGTGCAGTGTTGAAAGCTTGAACTAGAGGTACATGTACATTTACTGAACTATGAGGGCAAAGGAGTTGAGTACTGCTTATTTATCACTGCTTTGTTATTCTGTTCTTATATGTAAGCTATTTGAATAGTTTTTTATATGCTAACATACACAAAGCCTTTGCAATTTATCAAAAACTATTTTTATACAAATAGAGAATAGCCTAAGAAAAAAGTAGACAACTTTAAACTTAATTTTTTTCCATAGAATTCTCTTTTTTGATATTCATGGATGTTAAGGTTTGTTTAATCCTTGGTTTCAGCTAAGTTAATAGATTTTGGTTATCTTTTTTGAGTTTTGATGAATGTTAAAGAGCATTTTTAACAGATGGTAGACACATTCCAAAGTTTAACACAGGTTTGCTAAAAAAAAAAAAAAATCTAAAAAAATATAAGGACTTGTATGAAATAGGTATAAATGCATCTGAAAATGTATTGAAAATTTTAATTGAACCTTATGGAGGAGACTCATATAGAAAAAATTTAAAATCCAGCTGGAAGGAATTCACTACGACAGAAGAGTGAATTCTGTTTTGTAGGAATTTATATTATATTTCTGTTTGGGATCTAAATATATGTATTCATGCCTATGTTAGTTCCAATTACCATTCCATTCAGTGCAGCACTGCTCAGAACCTGTGCTTTAAGGTTGCCATGTCTACCAGTCAAACTCTGACTGGGGTTACTCCACCAGTCAAAGCTTTGAGATGCAGAGTCAACCAAAGTGCTACCTCAGTGCCCAATTTCGGGCTGAGATGGGGTACCTAAGCCTAGCATTGAGACTTATCATCTGTGATTAGTGTTACTATTACTATTCTGGCTCTATGTTTTAAGAACTTGTTCTGATTTCTGATATTTTAAATGTTTTTATGTGTTTGTTTTCCTGATACCAATATTTTTAACAATTAAAAACATTTTTGTAGTAATAAATTTAGATTTAAAATCAAAAGAATTCTTTGTGTTATTTATACATTGATACTTAGTTGGTGCTTTGATTTCTGATATTTACCTGGTTATTGATTTTGGCTTACGCACCTCTCTTATTGATTTGCATTATCCTCTTAGACTCTTCCGTATCTGGACTCCTCTCCTCTGGTACTCCTGTGATATAATTTCATATATTCCATATTCTCCTGGTTTTGACCCTGGCTTGTGTTTTTCTCCCTCTGACAGCTGTAAGGTTTCTGGGTTGTTCCTTAGTCTTCAAGTGTATATAGTTTATGGCACCTTGTTTCAACCTGGGTCCTAAAGGAGCCAAGTCTATCCCATCTTTTCATGGGCTCTGGTGAAAACCTTGGCTGACCTTAGTCTTACTCTTGTGAACCAGAGTGGTCTTGGATACTAGGTAACTTATTTTACTGGCTGTCTTTTGACCAACCAGTCACCAACAGCTTATTATGAAATTACTTAAGCAGCAATTCCATAACAATATGAAGTAATAGTAGAAATACTCGGGGACAGTTTGAACTAACATATAGTAAAACATATGATTAAATATCAATGAAACTTTGTTAATAGTATCACAAAGAGCCTAAAGAGGTTCCGTACCCAAAGAAGATAGAAATATAATGTCACATAAGTATCTGTTCTAAATCAGGGGTAATCACTTCAATGTGGGGGCTTGTCAGAGAAGTTTCACTGTATACTATATAAAAATATATATCAAATCAGAGAAATTTTGGGGTATTTTTAAATTTAAATATGGCGATACAATGAATCATCTAAGTGTAAGATCAAAAGCTCATGTCCAGGCTACTATTCTAATAACTATTCCTCACTGTTTTACTTTATACATTTCATAATCTTTTCATGGTAAGTTAATAAACTAATAGAAAAACATACGCAAAAGGTAAATGAATATCTAAATTTAAAAAAATATTCAGCTTTTTCCTTAGCTTGTTTCACTTATGTTTTATTAGTGTTATCATTTGTATAATTTAAAAAATGCTCATGCTAAGTAAAGTGTATGAGTTTTTAAAAATGAATGCCAATTATAAAAGATTTAATGATTTGTACAAGTTATATATTAAGAGGAAAGTTCACTCAACAGGGCTCATGCAAGGAGTGATGGAATTTTTCACTGTACCATATGTTTAAATTATAAATATTAATAAAGAAATCATTGAAACATATTTTTAAATTTAACATTGTTTCATTTTACGAGCTTATAAATGTCAACTTAAACAAAAAATAAATATACAGACCTTATATGCAACTTGGAAATTGAGCACTAGATGGCAGCCCCCACCAACTAATAGCAGCAAGAAAAGAGGAAATGCAGTTCTCCATTGTGAAATGAAATTCTTGCTGTAAGGATTCCGGCCATGATAGATTTTTTTTCCCCTGTTTCTTCGTTCTTCCACCAGTGCCTTTATTAATTGGACAAGTCATCACCTTTTCCTTCACTGATTTTAAGAAATGCGTGAAGTGTGGAGAGTGCTTACCCCGAATGAATAGATTATATGTTGCTGTCTAGAGAATGTTTAATAAGACTTTTCGTTATTTACATATGTTGTAGAAATTTCTACACTTTTCTACACTGTTTTTCTGCAGCTTTCATTCTCTTCTATGGGGACAACTTCTTTAACTACATTATGATGTTAAAGCGGCTAGGCAATACTTTTTTGTCTTTACTTAGGTTTTTGTTCATTTGTTATTGCTTTTATTGCAAGATCTTTTTAAGCTTTTATATTACTGTAGTTACAGTCACAAAGTCTAAGTAATTCAAACATTTTGTAAACATTTAGAAAATATAGACGCTTTTTTAAAAGTGACCATTTCAATTCCTCCATTTCTCATATTTATAGTTTGATATCTATTAATATTAGCATTTGGTTGGTCCCTGGTTTAGTATCTAAATTAATAGATTAGCAATAAAATCTATCTATCGCTCTATCTATTTATCAATCTACCTATGTATTATTGTTCTAGTCATATACTTTGATTAGTAAGTAAAAAGAACATAATTTAACTTTTCTTATGAATTTATTTTTAACATATACAATTCTATTGTTAGACAAACATTTTCCAATTAAATATAGTTTTTCTGTATAAAAAAAAATTATTGATATTTGAAATTTGTAATCTTGTGTATAAACCATTAATGAATCATTTAAATAAGTCTGATAAAGGAGACTCACATGGCAACTACTTAACATGGAGCTAAAATGAATGGACAAGAACATAATTATTTTGTGGGAAGATTGTAAAGTTATGTGATAATTTAAGAACTTGGCAATTGACAATGATAAAACTATTACAACAAAAAGGCATGTTTTAGGTCATGGATAGTCTGTTCAATGTGGTGTCCTTTTATAGAAGTTTTTCTAAAATTTGAGAGATGACTAGAGGAATGAAAGTTAAGTAAAAACTAGAAAATCTAAAGATTAATTATACATTATCGTTGGTGGCTTCAAAATGTTGGCCTAGAAGAGAATTTTACTGTATGTTAAAATTTGTTCAATGAGAGTAATTATAGATAGGATATTTAGGAAGTTATTATTTCAAATATGAAATATACATAATTTTTTTTTTTTTAACTATAAGCACACGTTTCTATTGGCAATAAACCCTTAGTGGCAGGCTACAGAAATCTACATTGCAAGTGCACTCATCAAATATGATACCTTCTTAGAAGTTGAGCGTGCGACATAGCCATTGGGTTTCTGATTTTTCCCAAACATGGATATGATGGCAATATCGGCTATTACAGTCAACTCTGAGTTTGGGTATTTAACTCCTCAGATAATTTGTTGAGAAGTGTCTATAGGAGCTAAAGGTTTCTTTTCAGTTTCATTCTGAACTTTCACTGAATATTTCCACATTACAAGACTTATTTAAGGGTCAAAGGTTTGCCATATTAACATTACTATTGAGCCCAACATCCACCCTCTTTATCTAAAATACATATAAAAAATAGAAACATATACACAATATGTATTCCGACATAAAAAAATACTCAAACTAAAAATAATCAATATTTGGCTCATACAGTGAACCCCAAAGAGGGAAAAATCTAAATGTCTTAATCAGTGTTTTCTAACAGTTCACCAAATATATTTCAATAAAAATGGATGTATATGCTACGTCTTGTCCTGCAAAAAAAAAAAAAAAAAAAAAAAATCACCTTACACAGCTCTGAATATGGAAGTTTATAAAATGGTGACAGGTGTAAAATGTGGTAATTATACATTTATATTAAAGTTTCATTTATTCATTTTTTTAAACTATTAAGATATGAAAAAACTTGATAAACTTGAGATTGTACTGACCTTCAAAATATAGGGAATGTGTCATTCTTACCAGAGGGTAAATATCATAAAAAAAATCAGGAATTTTTTTTTCCAGAACAGAAAAATAAAACAAATTATACATTTGAAAGTCAGGGAATGAAAAAATAAAACACACACAAAAAATGTAATCAATAGCCCATTTATCTCTATGGTCACGTATCTCTAGTTCAAAACTAGTATGAAAAGCAAAAGGTCAAATAAAATAAATCTCAACATTTAGGAAATATTTACATAGTCATTAAATAGTTTTCAATGATAACTATTGTTATTCTTAATAAATTCTTTGTGCTATAAACGAAGTGGAAGAAATTATTCTTTACAAATTAATACTAGTTTGGTAGACTAAGATATTGCATATAAAAAACACTAAGTGTAATATCATTCTTATTTACATGTAATAATTAATACAAATAGAAATATTATTTAATTATGCTATTTAAAAAAACTAAATTATAAATATTATACTTCCAAAAGATTCTCAAATAATACATTTGTAAATACAGACCTTATTTGCAACCTAGAAATTGAGCACTAGATGTCACTCCATACCAACTAATAGCAGCAAGGAAAGAGGAAATGCCGTTCTCCATCTTTAAATGAAATTCTTGCTATAGGGATTCTGGCCATGATAGATTTTTTTCTGTATACCTCGTTCTTCCATCAGCTGGAGTGCCTTATTTGGATATATTCTCACCTTCATCTTCACTGATTCTAAGAAATGCTGTATCAGAGACTGGATTATAAAGCAAGGAGCAGGTTGATCCATTTCTTTTTGTTACAAATAACGTGGGATGTGGTCCTGAGTCAGCTGCATTATATCATCCCGGAGGAATCCAAGCATGGCACCTTTGTTGGGAGAATTGCTCAGGATCTTGGACTGGATATAGGTGAGATTAATTCCAGAATGTTACATATTGTCTCTAGAGATGAGAAGGAATATTTCCAGGTGAATCTGCAGAATGGAATCTTGTTTGTTAAAGAGACAATAGACAGAGAGTCATTATGTCCAGATACTCCCTTCTGTATTATTCCTCTGCAGGTTATTGTAGATAAGCCTGTGCAGATGTATCGTGTAGATGTAGAGATAGAAGATATCAATGACAATAGTCCAGTGTTCCCCTCCAATGTATATAATCATGTCATATCAGAAGTGAAGCATGCAGGCTCTCGGTTCCAATTAGAAGAAGCTGCTGATCCAGATCTTGGAACAAATTCTATCACAAACTATGAGCTCAGTGCAAGTGAATATTTTGCATTGGATTACCAAAAATATTTAAATCAAATCAAGTCCTTAGAGCTTGTGCTGAAAAAGAATCTAGACAGAGAGAAGCAATCTGTGCACAACCTGACACTGACAGCTTATGATGGAGGCAAACCAAGACTGAGCGGCACTACACATATCATTGTTAATGTGGAGGATTTTAATGATAATGCTCCAGTGTTTGACCAGCCATTTTACCAGTGCAGTGTTAATGAAAATGCTGTGGAAGGAACTTTAGTGTTCAAGCTAAATGCTACTGATCTGGATGAAGGAAGAAATGGAGAGATAATATATGAATTTAGCAACATGGTGTCAGGGGAGGCATTTACCTTAGACAAGAACACAGGAGAAATAAGAGTGAAAGGCAAACTGGATTTTGAATCTGTGAACATGTATAAACTTCAGGTTAAAGCTGTTGACTATGGAGATGTTCAGCAAGTTGGACATTGTAAAGTTCTAGTGACTGTTGTAGATGTCAATGACAACCCTCCGGAGATGACGGTGACATCATTATCAGTGCCTGTTCCTGAAAATTCTCCCCAGGGAACAACAGTCGCCATCATCAGTGTCCATGATAAAGATTCTGGATCAAATGGAAAAGTTCATTGCTATATTACTGAACCTTCACCATTTAAGGTAAATCCAGCTTTCATGAGTGATTTTTCTTTGACTGTGAATGGACCTTTAGATCGAGAGGTGAAAGATGAATATGAAGTTACTATTACTGTGAGAGATGAAGGTTCTCCATCCCTGTCTACCTCAAAAACTCTGAAGATTGACATAAGTGACACAAATGACAATGCTCCAAGATTTATCCAGCCAGTAGACACAGTATTTATTAAGGAGAACAACCCACCAGGGTCTCATATTTATACGGCTTCAGCCTTTGACCCGGATATTGGACAGAATTCTTTCATTACTTACTCAATCCAGGAGAGAACAATTGAGGGGATCCCTTTATCTTCTTACATCTCCATTAATCCAGAGAATGGGAAGGTCTTTGCTTTAGTATCATTTGACCATGAACAGATTTCTTATTTCCAATGTCACATAAAAGCCACTGATGCCGGCCTACAAACCCTCAGCTCTAACCTTACTCTAAACATATTCATTGAAGATATTAATGATAATGCTCCAACATTCACCCCACTTCATTCCGAACTAACAATCAAAGCACCCAAGTCAGCAGAGCCCGGACACCTGATAACTAAAGTAAAGGCCGTGGATTTGGATTCTGGATACAATGCTTGGACGTTTTATAAGTTGAAGGATTTTGGAGGATCTGGAAAATCCCCATTTACCATCGCACATCAGACTGGAGAAATTACTTTAAAGAGGTCATTTACAGATTCAGATAGTGATGAGTACAGATTGCATGTAGTAGCTCAGGATCATGGAGAACCAGTCATGACGGCAGAGGCACAAATTGTGGTATCTGTGGTGGAGTCTGGAGAAGAATTAAAGTTTGATAACCAAGAGACCAAAGTGACTGGTGATGAATTTTCTGATGAAAATATCTACTTGGTTGTTGCAATCTGTGTCATATCAAGTATTTTTCTTATTACTCTAATCGTCTTCACTGTTTTACGATGGCAAAAATACAGAGATGAGGTGAATGAGCTGAAAGAAAATTACCGAATCTGCTCCAACACTGGCGGGAGCTGGATGTATTCCCAACACACTCAATATAACATAAGTTCTAATTCAGTCCGACCAAAAAGTGACTTAATTGTCTTTACACCAAATAACTCTCAGACATTAGGGAATGAAGAGCAAGTCAATCCCCAGGGGGTCATGTCAAACTCCTACTATAAGGTAAGAGTAATGAAATGAAATATTTCACTGTTAATGTTTTCCTATTTCTTTGTGTTTTTTAAAACCAAAACTAAAATTATGTTAAAGGAAACTACATAAATAATTTACATAAATTTATACAAAGTTCTAAGTAAAATCTATCTGCAAAATAAGTCTGTTATTGTTACTGTCATGGCTTCTTTTCATATTGTCTCTTGTCGTCTTATGCTATCTCGTTTTCAAAGTGATTGATTTCAACAGCCTCAGATAAATCACGTCACAGTTTTGTCAATGTATTTTTTGGTAGCAACAATATTTTTGCAGTTTTTTAAAAAAAATCACTACAGAGTCTTTCCTTGTACGGCATCACGCTATGCAGCTATACTTCTATACTGCTATACTAACTATAGCCATTGAAACAATGATATTATGAGAAATTATTTCTGCATTGCCTTATTGTTATCTTATTGAATTACTCTTACTCATATTCATAAAAAATTAATGCTACACTTGCAAACCTGAATATAGTTGTGTGGGCCTCACCAATGTTAAATCCATGCTAAAACTCCAAATTCAGTATCTCAAGTTATTTTTTGATTTCTAAACTCAGAATTAGGTGAAACAAAATGTAAAATAACTCAATATGTCTTAAAGTTAAAGATTGATTCATCAAGGGAAAGATTTATAAAACATAACATCAATTCACTCATAAATGACTTTCTTATCAAAAACAATATATCTGTTTTATAATAGAAAGGATAATCAGCACTAGGCTTGGGCCGTACTTGAAATTTCAGGATCTTTTTTAAAATCTGATTTTCGATCATTTTCCAGCCATTCCCGATCACTATCGTGAAATTTGCTCGATCGCCGATCGGGATCTGATCTTTCCCAATCCCGATCGCTCAACCCTAATCAGCACTTATAGAATATTAGTTGTTTCAATGAATTTCTATCTTTTAAACTTTCAGTATAGTAGCAGGATAGAAGATTTACAAAGGTAAAGACTACAGATTCTTCAAACCTTACGAGATTCATTTTGCAAAGATTCATGAGATTCCCCCACCAGTTTTGTCTAAGACCAAATTGATTTGTTCCAGAAGTGTTATTATTATAAGCTGGAATCTCTTTAGATCCCAGAGTATAACAATGGAAGGACCAGGAGTCCCTTCTGGCATGTAGTCTTCTTTTACAGGCATCTTCCAGCCATTTCATTGACATCAACAGCCCCAGGGGATTGCTAAGTCCTGCGTTTGGGCCTAATCAGTCATAATGCTTGCATCAAAACAAAACTATTATATTCCTTGTTCTAACACAGTGAATAAGGCTTCTTTGTCTTTCATTCTCCCTGACCCTTCCATTCTTTTGAACTTTTTTGCTGCCAAACCAATCTAAGACAAGGATTGTCAACAGATATGGCGCAAATGGTGTGGCAAAAAGTTTATGTTATTACTATTTTCCGAAAGGTTAAATGACTTTGCTTGATGGCAACCCAACCATAGTTTAACAGTTAAAGTTGAACACTTATTTTTTATGAATTCTATTTTTTAGAAAGTGATGTAGTTACCAGCAACCACCATGAAGGATCTCCCATGAAACAAACATCATTTTATATAAAATAGCAGGGATATGATTGTTGTTAACAGTAAACGTGATATTTTTGGACTCTATAAAGTATTTGATACAGATTGACTCTGGCATTTGGTGTGTGTTCTGTACACGGTTAGATTCATTTCTAGATAACACTATTTGTTATTGGTTTGAAAAACCAAGAGGATCACTATAGACATATGTTTGCAGGCTATTTCAGCTATATGGACAAGATCTGAGGAAGGGTTGGTGCTAGCTTGTGGCACCAATACCCCGAAACGCGTCATCTGTACAAATAAAAATATTTTTCCTTTGCCAACCCTGCTCCAGTGGTCGTTGTCGAGGGTGTGTGCGCCCACCGGATTTTTCCAACATTGTGGGATATCCAGATTCCACTAACCACTCAGACATTTTAGCAGCCCGTCCTCCAGGAGAGCTCTTTTTATCCAGGTAGTGGATAAAAGCCTCACAACCCTATTGTCATACCCACAAAAGTGAAGTTGAAGGTACCTGTTCCCCAGAGGAGGAATCACACAACCAACCATATGAATATGTGTCACTTCCCAGTAAAGGAGGCGCGGAATCTTCTTTTTTTTCTTCCTCATAACATAATACTATTTGTTATTAGACACAAATTTACAATACTTAAAAAATTATAATATGTAAATCCAATATCAATATGTCTCAACTCCTTTTATATACAGTATATACAGTACTAATGCTACAAGTGACTTTTCCATCATGATTTTTGCTACTTTTGTTGAAAGAGGATTCTTTAATAACACATTTTAAAAAATCTGCCAACAAAGGAAAATATTATTGAGGTTTCCGATGGATAAACATCTCTCATAGATAGGAGTGTTGTCTATGGCTCACTGTAATTCTTTCTGGTTCTCATTGATAAGGACCTAAGTTTAGGACCCAGATAAGAGAAATGTTATTTCGATAAAGACATCCTCTGAGCATTTTTGGAACATTGGTACGGCCCCTTACTCAACACAGAAACATTAAGTCTTCCCTCCTCTATTTACCCAACCTTGCCATGAGGGGGTTGCGTATGATGCCATGATTAACTGGTATCGAAATGAGTGTATTATATAGTGTGCTATAGTGTTACACCTACTATGTAGAATGTCTTATTCTCTTATCCCTTTAAGCTATTTTTTTTAAAGAATTAGAGGTTCTGTTAGAAATATGTCACTAAGAACAATCATATATAATTCCCAAAGTAGGACATGGTACACTAAAATTTTAGGAAGCTTGTTTTTTAAAGAGGACCTTTCACCGATTTGGGCACAGGCAGTTCTATATACTGCTGGAAAGCTGACAGTGCGCTGAATTCAGCACACTGTCGACTTTCCCAATCTGTGCCCCGGGTAAAGAGCTATCGGTCCTGGTACCGTAGCTCTTTACAGTCAGAAGGGCCTTCCTGACAGTCAGTCAAGTACGTCCTTCTTCACAGCAGCGCCTATCGCGCTGTGCTGTGTGAATGGAGAGGAACTCCCCCCTCCCCTCCTGATAATACTCGTCTATGGACAAGCACTGTGAGCAGAGGGAGGGGGCATTTCTCACACTGTACAGCGCTATAGACACTGCTGTGAAGAAGAACATTCCTGACAGACTGTCAGGAACGCCTTTCTGACTGTAAAGAGTTATGGTATCGGAACCAATAGCTCTTTGCCCAGGGCACAGATCGGGAAAGCCGACAGTGCGCTGAATTCAGCGCACTGTCAGCTTTCCAGCAGTATATAGAACTGCCAGTATATAGAACTGCCCAAGTCGGTGAAAGGTCCTCTTTAACTACTAGAATTTTGGTTATTACCATTTTTATCTTCTTTTAAATGAACTTGTTGTTTTTTTATACGTAAGCTAATACAATTATCAATCTTTTATTTTATTTTTTACTACCCAAAAACTTAGGTAATTTAAACATTTTATACATAGGTAGAAGAGACCCTGGGGTAAAAGAAAAAAAATAAAAGAAAAGAAATTATTTCTTATTAAATAAATTTACTTAATGTTTTTGACTTATTTGGATTACTTGATCTCTTGGTTCATAGTTAAGTTTATAGATATTTAATGATAATTTTAAATTTTTATCTATTTATTAAATTGGTGTTGTCATTTAATTCACATACCTTTACCTCATCTTTTAAGCCAATTCGTGATTTTAGATGAAAGTTAAGATTTGAGTAATTTTTTGTTAATGTCAGAATATTTTCAACTACTACCTGTTGCCTTCCAGTCTACCATATCTCCAATATATGCAAGAAAATTAAGTAAATGTACCTGAAACATTATTGAATATTTTTAATGAAACTGGTAGTGAAGTCTCTTCCATAGATTGCTCAAAAATTGAGCTAAAATTAACTTACCAGTATATGATCAGTACATGGCATTGAAGACTGGAATGTTATATAATATTCCATGTATTCTAATGATGACGGAAGATGACTGGAGACTCCATTTTGAAATACTATCTAATGGAAGTATGGATGTATTCACACTGAATTAATCTTCAGTTTATTAATTTGCAATTTCTCAAGAAACTATATTATAGGTCACAATACGCTAACAAAAGCCTTGAAAATTTGCGGTTCAGATCTTCTTCTACCCTACCAGTTGGCCAAACAGATTGAAATTGGATAGTTAGCATATCCCTGTGTGTAAACTTATCACAAGATCATGTTACTTTTAGAAAAGTTACTTATCTCGGCATATCCAGACAAGACTAAAGGTAAAGTTAAAAACATCTGTACAGTGAAATGTTTTAGAAATGATATTCAAAAATCCACAAGAGGGTTGATTTCGAGGAAGAGATCTATAACATAACAGTATTTCGAGAGTATCTTTTTAAAGTGATCACCTATTAAAGATGTTTCATTGTTTATTAGAATTTGCAGACCTTGAGGGGTTTTGCAAGGACAAATAAAAGTTGAATATTTTTGAAAATATTAATTAACATTTATCAGAATTAAAAAGAAAAATGTCTTCTATTCATCTTAGTGGAAACATATTTTGTCTTGATAGCTTACCAATGGATATGACCATGAATGCAGGAACTTCCTGTGGTCTGGGACTCGGTAGCCATGTTATTCTTATTGCGGACAGGTTATCAGGCAGGGACATTACAAGTACAAGAAATAAGGAATTCATGGCTGAGTTTTTGGCAAGTTCTAGACTCTATAAAGTTCTTGTATTCATGGACGCATTGACAAAACCTTAAAAACTGCAAAATTTAGAATTATTTATAATTGCTAACATGTTTAACTATTAATTCTCTACAACTATAAATCATGTTATGTAGAATATAGTTAGGGGGTTTCTTGTGGCCTTTCAGTACTGGAGTGATTGGTTAGAATCCGATGAAAAATGACATGGAGTTTGTATAATCTCACCATTTGTTTGGGTTTCCTCTGGACACTCTGGTTTCCTCCCGTACTCCACAGACATACAGATTGTGAGATTGTGAGCCCTACTGAGGACAGTGAGTGATGGCAATGTCTTTAATTCCACTTCTTATACTATTATGTAACTGTACAGATTCATGTTACTGTTTTGTCTAACACTTTTAGTAAACCTCTAATTGTTCAAAAATCGATATGAAAAAGTTCAAATTAATTATAAGTTAACTTTTAAAAATTCTAATTTTTTTCTTAATTTTTATTTACCCATTATTACTAATGTTATTAACTGGATTAATTTCAAGAAATTTAAATGTTGGTATATAAAATATTACACTATAATATAAAATAATTTAAATAATTTAATGTTAGGTATAATAAAAAAAAAAATCCCATATTAGTAGAAAATAAAAAATATTACAAATTATTCTATTTTAATATTACTTAAAACTTAACTTTAAATATTACATTGTATACACATATGCATACCTGACATGCAAACTAGAAATTCAGCACTAGATGTCACTCCATACCAACTAATAACAGCAAGGAAAGAGGAAATGCAGTTCTCCATCATGAAATGAAATTCTTGCTGCAAGGATTCCGGCCATGATAGATTTTTTTTCTATTTTGCTCGTTCTTCTGTCAGCTGGAGTGCCTTATTAGGATTCATTCTTCCCCCTGTCTTCAGTGATTTTAAGAAATGCTGTATCAGAGACTGGATTATAAAGCAAGGAATAGGTTGATCCATTTCTTTTTGTTACAAATAACGTGGGATGTGGTCCTGAGTCAGCTGCATTATATCATCCCGGAGGAATCCAAGCATGGCACCTTTGTTGGGAGAATTGCTCAGGATCTTGGACTGGATATAGGTGAGATTAATTCCAGAATGTTACATATTGTCTCTAGAGATGAGAAGGAATATTTCCAGGTGAATCTGCAGAATGGAATCTTGTTTGTTAAAGAGACAATAGACAGAGAGGTTCTGTGTCCAAATACTCCCTTCTGTATTATTCCTCTGCAGGTTATTGTAGATAAGCCTGTGCAGATGTATCGTGTAGATGTAGAGATAGAAGATATCAATGACAATAGTCCAGTCTTCTCCTCCACTATAAATAACCTTGTCATATCAGAAGTCAGACCTCCAGGATCAAGGTTTAGACTAACAGGAGCTGCTGATCCAGATCTTGGAACAAATTCTATCACAAACTATGAGCTCAGTGCAAGTGAATATTTTGCACTGGATTTCCAAAAATATTTAAATCAAATCAGATCATTAGAGCTTGTGCTGAAAAAGAATCTAGACAGAGAGAAGCAATCTGTGCACAACCTGACACTGACAGCTTATGATGGAGGCAAACCAAGACTGAGTGGTACAGCAAGGATAGTCATCACTGTGGAGGATTTCAATGATAATGCTCCAGTGTTTGACCAGCCATTTTACCAGTGCAGTGTTAATGAAAATGCTCTTACTGGGACATTGGTGTTCAAGCTAAATGCTACTGATCTGGATGAAGGAAGAAATGGAGAAATACTTTATGAATTTACCAATATGGTATCAGAGGAGGCAAGCAACATTTTTAGCTTGAACCAACATACAGGGGAAATTCGAGTAAAAGGAGAACTTGATTTTGAAAGAAATGATATGTATGAACTTCAGGTTGAAGCTTTTGATAATGGTGATCTCAGGCTTGTTGGGCATTGTAAAGTTCTAGTGACTGTTGTAGATGTCAATGACAACCCTCCTGAGATGACGGTGACATCATTATCAGTGCCGGTTCCAGAGGACTCTCCACAAGGAACAACAGTCGCCATCATAAGTGTCGATGACAAAGATTCTGGATCAAATGGAAAAGTCCATTGCTATATCTCTGAACCTTCACCATTTAAGGTAAATCCAGCTTTCATGAGTGATTTTTCTTTGACTGTGAATGGACCTTTAGATCGAGAGGTGAAAGATGAATATGAAGTTACTATTACTGCAAGAGATGAAGGTTCTCCATCCCTATCTACATCAAAAACTCTGAAGATTGACGTAAGTGATGCCAATGACAATGCTCCAAGATTTATCCAGCCAGTAGACACAGTATATATTAAGGAGAACAACCCACCAGGGTCTCATATTTATACGGCTTCAGCCTTTGACCCAGATATTGGACAGAATTCATTCATTACTTACTCAATCCGGGAGAGAACAATTGAGGGGATCCCTTTATCTTCTTACATCTCCATTAATCCAGAGAATGGGAAGGTCTTTGCTTTAGTATCATTTGACCATGAACAGATTTCTTATTTCCAATGTCACATAAAAGCCACTGATGCCGGCCTACAAGCCCTCAGCTCTAACCTTACTCTAAACATATTCATTGAAGATATTAATGATAATGCCCCGACATTCACCCCACTTCATTCCGAACTAACTATCAAAGCGCCCAAGTCAGCGGAGCCCGGACACCTGATAACTAAAGTAAAGGCCGTGGATCTGGATTCTGGATACAATGCTTGGACGTTTTATAAGTTGAAGGATTTTGGAGGATCTGGAAAATCCCCATTTACCATCGCACATCAGACTGGAGAAATTACTTTAAAGAGGTCATTTACAGATTCAGATAGTGATGAGTACAGATTGCATGTAGTAGCTCAGGATCATGGAGAACCAGTCATGACGGCAGAAGCGCAAATTGTGGTATCTGTGGTGGAGTCTGGAGAAGAATTAAAGTTTGATAACCAAGAGACCAAAGTGACTGGTGATGAATTTTCTGATGAAAATGTCTACTTGGTTGTTGCAATCTGCATCATATCAAGTATTTTTCTTATTACTCTAATCGTCTTCACTGTTTTACGATGGCAAAAATACAAAGATGAGGTGAATGACCTGAAAGAAAATTACCGAATCTGCTCCAACACTGGCGGGAGCTGGATGTATTCCCAACACACTCAATATAACATAAGTTCTAATTCAGTCCGACCAAAAAGTGACTTAATTGTCTTTACACCAAATAACTCTCAGACATTAGGGAATGAAGAGCAAGTCAATCCCCAGGGGGTCATGTCAAACTCTTACTATAAGGTAAGGCTAAAAAAATGAAATATTTTACTGTTGTCCTATTTCTTTTTGATTTGTGTTTTTAAACAAAAAACAAAATTACATTGCAGGAAAGCATATAGATAATTACATAAAGTAATACAAAGTTCTAAGAAAAATCCATCTGACTGAAAGTATCCAAAGTAGGTCTGTGTTACTGTTAATGTCATGGCCTCTTTTCTATTTGTTTCTTCTCATGTTATGCTTTGACATTATCAAATTTGAAAGCCTCTGATAAACAACCTTATAGTTTTTTCCCAAAATTTTAACAGAAGCCCTGAGCGCATTTGTTAAGAGTGCATAAAAAAAACCTATAGAAATAGCTAAAGGCAGGCAGCATCGCTATCATCAAATATCATGTGGAGGATTCCCTATGGCTCTGCACTACAAAATCAGAGGCTCTCCTTGTACTGCTATAAGGCATCACACTATCCAGATACAATTCTATAGAATCAATGATTTTATGGGAAGTTACCTCTTCATTTTCTTTGTTATTTTTTTTATCTTATTGAATTACTGTTACTCATAAAACATAAATATTATATTTACAAGTCTCACCAATGGGCCTCACCAATGTTAAATCCATTATAAAATTCAAAATTCACTATCTCAATGTATTTTTTGGATCCTAAACTTAGAATTTGGTGAAACAAAATATAAAATAACTCAAATAGTCTTAAAGTTAAAGATTGATTCATCAAGGGAAAGATCTATAAAACATATCATCAATTCACTCATAAATGACTTTCTAGAAGCATCTTATCAAACACAATATACCTGATGTATAACAGAAAGGATGATCAGCACCTATAGAATATTAGTTGTTTCAATGATATTCTGTATTTAAAACTTTCAGTATAGCCATACGATAGAAGATTTTTAAAGGTAAAGACTACAGATAGCCATTTCTTCACTTTGCAAAGATTCATGAGATTCCCCCACCAGTTTTGCTTCAGACCAAACATATTTGTTCCAGAAGCCTTATTAAATGGTAGTTCTGTTAGAAATGTGTGCTAAGAATTATCACATATTATTACCAATGTGGAGTATGGTACAGAAAAATATCTGGAGCTTGTTTTTTAATTATTAGAATTTTGGTTATTACCATTTTTTTTGCCTTCTTTTAAATGTATTTATTGTTTAACCCTTTCAGGTCCAAGCATCATTGATGCCCCGATGCTCAGGCCAAATTTAGCCCTTTGGTATACATTGCTTTACTCTGAATATCTTTTTAATGCCTTTGTGTATCTCAACTATTTTTACCATATTTTTTTTTTAGGACAAATAAGGCTAAAAATAACGAGTATTAGTTTTTAAATAAGTTTCAATTTTTTGGTTGAAGTGGAAGAATATTAGAAAATGTGAATTTTTTTAAAAAATTTTGCTTCATTTACCTAAAAAAAAATAGTTGTCATATATACTATTGCATATCAACATATTAAAATTAGATTCTCTAGTTCTTCTGATTACAAGGGCTAAACATTTATATAGTCTACAAAAATAACAAAAAAAAGTTTTATATGGTTTTATATCTAGCATGACTTATTTTCTGGACACCTTGACCATCTGTAAATGAAGCAGTAGTTTAGAATAGTAGAGGGCTGTAAACTGCTGGTGTTATCTCTAGCTAGTCTTCCTGCTTAGACAGAGAAAACATCCAGAAATGAGGTGATGGTGGGGGCTGGCAGGGGAGAAAGTTCTGCTAGCACAATGTGAATGAGAATGAAGTTTCACTTTACTATATCACTGTAAAGGATGATCATTGATCACTGTAAAGGATTAAGCTTTTTTTCATAAATGTGTCCCGTTGTACATAAATATGCAGCCTTCAAAAATTGTTTTAGTCATATCTGAAGAAGCCGAGAGCTTCGAAATGTTATAATCTGTCATCATTATGAGTTAGCCATTAAAAAAGGTATCAACTACTGAAGACTTTCAAGTTTTTTGGTTTTTATATTTCATAAAAGTGATTATAAAAGTCTAAAAGCTTCCCTTATCATAGTGTTACTCACAGACAGTAACTGCTGTATGGAAATGCTGGAACTTATCACTCCTACAGGTATAAATCACAGTTGTTTGACTTCAATGAATGTGACTGCAGAATTGGGCATCACATAGATCGACGTAAATAGTCAGATTAGTAAAGTCTAGGGGTTAAGCTAAAAGAATTATCAGTCTTTTCTATTACCTTTTACTACCCAAAGACTTAAGTAACTTAAACATGTTATACATATGTAAAAAAAAAAAAGACCCAAGGTTAAAAGAAAGTAGAAACAATTCTTTAGTAAATAGAAATACTTAATATTTTTGTACTATATGGATTGCTTGATCCCTTTGTTCATAGATTTTAGAGATTTTTAATAATCATGTTATACTTTATATATTTATTACATTTATGTTATCTTTTAACTTACATACCTTTACCTCATCATTTAGGCCTTAATTTGGGATTTTGGATTAAAGTTAAGATTTGAGTAAATTTTTGTTAATGTCAGAATATTTTCAACTTCAGCCTATAATCTTCCGGTATATCATAGCTCCACTGTATGCAAGAAATTTAAGGAAATATGCCTGAAATATTAATATTTAAGATTTGTAATTAGATTATACCTTACTCAACAACTGAGCTAGAATGACTTGACCAGGATACGACCAGTACATGGCGCTGAAGACTAGGATGTTATATAATATTCCATTTATTTCTGATGATGGTGGAAATACTGGAGACCCCATTTTGAAATAATAGCTAATAATATGTATAATAGAAGTACGGGTGTATTCACTCCTAATTAATCTTCAGTTTATTAATTTACAATGTCTAAGAAACTACTTTGGATTCACAAAATGCTAACAGGAGCTTTGAAAGATTGTAATTCAAACCTTCCTCTACCCCAAAGGATGGCCAAACAGAGCCAAATAGGATAGTTCCCTGTGTGTTAACCTAGTACTTGTGTTACACATATCTGGGCATGTCCAGCAGAATAAAGGTACAATAAAAATTTTTGGAAATGATAATCAAAAAATCTACAAGAATGTTGCTTTTAATGAAGATATCTATAAAATATCAGTGTCTTGGGGGGGATCTTTTCAACGTTTTCAAAGATTTTACACTGTTTATTAAAATTTGTCGACCCTGAGGGATTTTCCAAGGATCATAAACATATTTACATTTATAGACAAATAATAGTAACATATTTTTGCACATATAAATAATTTAACATTTTTATAGATTATTAAACATGAGTCTAATCATCTTAGTAGGGACTTTATAATTTTTTTTTGCATTCATGGTTTTATTGATTGACAGCCACTCAAGACAAAGCATGTTACAGAAAATCATTAAAAATCTGCAAGTTTTTAATTATTTATATTTCCAAAAATGTTTAACTATTAATTGTCTACAAATTGAAATATTGATGTGTTAAATCTAGTTAAGGACAGTCGTACAGTGCTGGAGTCCTTGGTTTGAATCCAAAGTAGAACAACATGGAGTTTGTATGTTCCCCCCGTGTTTGCGTGGGTTTCCTTGGGGTACTCTAGTTTTTTTCCAGACTACAAATACTGATAGGGAATGTAGATTGTGAGCCCTACTGGGGACAGTGAATGATAATAATTTCAATGTTTGTTCTATTATTTAACTATATGGACAACATTTCCAAATGTTTTATGAACCTCATGTCATTGTTTTACCTAAAACTTTTAATAAACCTTTCTTGTTCAAAAAGTAATATCAAAAAGGTCAAAATAAATTAAATTTAACAATAATAATAATAATAATAATAATAATTGGAAATTATTAGATATTTTTCTTAACTTCCTATTACCTCTAATTACTAGTGTTATTAATTGTATTATTTTTAATACATTTAGATATTGGTATATAAAATATTACAGAATAATAGGAAAATAATATAAACAATGCTAATTTTAGGTAATAATAAAACAATTCATTATTGGTGGACAATAGAAATATTGCAAATTATTTTACTTACTTGCAGTTTAATTTTATATGCTGTATTACATGTACACACATATACATACCTGACATGCAAACTAGAATTTCAGCACTAGATGTCACTCCATACCAACTAATAACAGCAAGGAAAGGGAAAATGCAGTTCTCCATCATGAAATGAAATTCTTGCTGTAAGGATTCCGGCCACGGTAGATTTTTTTCTATTTTCTTCATTCTTCCATCAGCTGGAGTGCCTTATTAGGATTCATTCTCACCTGGTCTTCAGTGGTTTTAACAAATGTTCTATCAGAGAAAGGATTATCAACCATGGAGCAGGTTGGTTCATTTTGTTTTGTTGCAAATATCCTGGGATGTAGTCCTGAGTCAGCTGCATTATATCATCCCGGAGGAATCCAAGCATGGCACCTTTGTTGGGAGAATTGCTCAGGATCTTGGACTGGATATAGGTGAGATTAATTCCAGAATGTTACATATTGTCTCTAGAGATGAGAAGGAATATTTCCAGGTGAATCTGCAGAATGGAATCTTGTTTGTTAAAGAGACAATAGACAGAGAGGTTCTGTGTCCAGATACTCCCTTCTGTATTATTCCTCTGCAGGTTATTGTCGATAAGCCTGTGCAGATGTATCGTGTAGATGTAGAGATAGAAGATATCAATGACAATAGTCCAGTATTTGCCTCCACTATAAATAACCTTGTCATATCAGAAGTCAGACCTCCAGGATCAAGATTTAGGATAAAAGGTGCTGAGGATCCAGATCTTGGAACAAATTCCATCACAAACTATGAGCTCAGTGCAAGTGAATATTTTACATTGGATTTCCAAAAATATATAAATCAAATCAAGTCCTTAGAGCTTGTGCTGAAAAAGAATCTAGACAGAGAGAAGCAATCTGTGCACAACCTGACACTGACAGCTTATGATGGAGGCAAACCAAGACTGAGCGGCACTACACATATCATTGTTAATGTGGAGGATTTTAATGATAATGCTCCAGTGTTTGACCAGCCATTTTACCAGTGCAGTGTTAATGAAAATGCTGTGGAAGGAACTTTAGTGTTCAAGCTAAATGCTACTGATCTGGATGAAGGAAGAAATGGAGAGATATTATATGAATTTAGCAATATGGTGTCAGGGGACAAAAGCAACATTTTTAGCTTGAACCAACACACAGGGGAAATTAGAGTCAATGGAAAACTGGATTTTGAAGCAAAACATATGTATGAAATTCAGGTTGATGCTATTGACAATGGAGATCTTAAGCTTGTGGGACATTGTAAAGTTCTAGTGACTGTTGTAGATGTCAATGACAACCCTCCGGAGATGACGGTGACATCACTATCAGTGCCTGTTCCTGAAAATTCTCCCCAGGGAACAACAGTCGCCATCATCAGTGTCGATGACAAAGATTCTGGATCAAATGGAAAAGTCCATTGCTATATTACTGAACCTTCACCATTTAAGGTAAATCCAGCTTTCATGAGTGATTTTTCATTGACTGTGAATGGACCTTTAGATCGGGAGAAAAAAGATGAATATGAAGTTACTATTACTGCAAGAGATGAAGGTTCTCCATCCCTTTCTACGTCTACAACTCTGAAGATTGACATAAGTGACACCAATGACAATGCTCCAAGATTTGTCCAGCCAGTAGACACAGTATTTATTAAGGAGAACAACCCACCAGGGTCTCATATTTATACGGCTTCAGCCTTTGACCCAGATATTGGACAGAATTCGTTCATTACTTACTCAATCCGGGAGAGAACAATTGAAGGGATCCCTTTATCTTCTTACATTTCCATTAATCCAGAGAATGGGAAGGTCTTTGCTTTAGTATCATTTGACCATGAACAGATTTCCTATTTCCAGTGTCACATGAAAGCCACTGATGCCGGCCTACAAGCCCTCAGCTCTAACCTTACTCTAAACATATTCATTGAAGATATTAATGATAATGCCCCGACATTCACCCCACTTCATTCCGAACTAACAATCAAAGCGCCCAAGTCAGCGGAGCCCGGACACCTGATAACTAAAGTAAAGGCCGTGGATCTGGATTCTGGATACAATGCTTGGACGTTTTATAAGTTGAAGGATTTTGGAGGATCTGGAAAATCCCCATTTACCATTGCACATCAGACTGGAGAAATTACTTTAAAGAGGTCATTTACAGATTCAGATAGTGATGAGTACAGATTGCATGTAGTAGCTCAGGATCATGGAGAACCAGTCATGACGGCAGAGGCACAAATTGTGGTATCTGTGGTGGAGTCTGGAGAAGAATTAAAGTTTGATAACCAAGAGACCAAAGTGACTGGTGATGAATTTTCTGATGAAAATATCTACTTGGTTGTTGCAATCTGCGTCATATCAAGTATTTTTCTTATTACTCTAATCGTCTTCACTGTTTTACGATGGCAAAAATACAGAGATGAGGTGAATGAACTGAAAGAAAATTACCGAATCTGCTCTAACACTGGCGGGAGCTGGATGTATTCCCAACACACTCAATATAACATAAGTTCTAATTCAGTCCGACCAAAAAGTGACTTAATTGTCTTTACACCAAATAACTCTCAGACATTAGGGAATGAAGAGCAAGTCAATCCCCAGGGGGTCATGTCAAACTCCTACTATAAGGTAAGAGTAGAAAAATAAAGATTCTAGTGGTATCTTGTGTGAAAACATCAAATGCATATATGTTTTGTAGTTAAACACGTTTAGAATGAAATAAAAGTAAAATCGTTAATTAAAATAAGATTTTATAATAGTTGGAAGTCTAAATAAGTAAAAGTATACAGTAGACAATATACTGCAGAAAGCTGAACAAACTACGAAAGTTACAAAGACAAAAAAAAAGAAAGATATGGTCAAAACAAAATGGGGGCTGTGAATATGAAAGTTAAATAGGGGTACCACCATACCCAAGCAACTATCACCACCATTTTACAAATCATGTGATAAGTCATATACATTTGTTATGTACGTTACTTGGTAGTTATGTAAGTGTTTTACATATGTGGAGGAAAAACAACTTTGAAGTTTTATGCAAATGAGGCAGTTGATGCACTGGGGGCGGGCCTTCAGCTCTCCGGATCTTTTGCTGCTCAAGTAGGATGGTTCATGTTATAGCAATGGGAGACTTAACTTATATGGTGGCACAGGCAGGAGATGATAGGGGTCTGAGTGACAATTTGTTTTGTTACTTTCATTGGCTTTTATCACATGAAGATTCAAGTTAAAGTTGACTACACCTTTACTTCATGAATGTTGAATGGTGGAAATACAGTGGACTATGAAATAAAAATACACAAAGTTGTGAATGACTGGATCTTTTCTCACTGGCGTGATGGATCCTGTTTTTGCAGGCCGTGGTCGATATCATAGATGAATATGAATTGGTTTATTGATTTACATTTCTATGGAGAAAATGCCTCAGAATTCTGTTCTGTTCCAATAATTTTATCTCAACCAAACTCATAGAGCTCTTCAACTTGGTGTAATATATGAATGGACAGTACAGAGCTTTTTACAATGATCTCTTTAAATCAAGAGATGTAACTATGAAAAAAGGGGCATCTTCTATGTGTAGAGGGTAAAATGGTTTAACCATAGTCATAGGGCTTCTTTTCAGTAAGAGTAGTGAGACTATGGACCTCACTATGGTTTCTTTAAGTGTATCAGGTTGTCAGGCAGAGACACTATTACATGCATGAAAGTATAACTTGGCCACAACAAGGAAATCATGATTGAGCTCTAGACAAGTGAAAGACAATAGAAAGCACCTACATCACGGTGATATCTACTGGCAGTCTATCAAGACAAAAGATACCATTAAGATGATTGGAGAAAATTTTTAAAACTCTGCACAATTTTTAATTACTTATATTTACAAAAATGTTTAATTTTTAATTGTCTACAAATGTAAATATTGTAACGTTGTTGGTGACCCCCTTTAAGACTTTAACAAATTTGCATAATAATAGCAGAAAGTTACATTCCTAAAAATGTTAGTACCATAAAGTATGCGAAAGGTAATTGGATAATAATCTGTGTTACAATGAGGAAGCATAATTATTAATTTATTTTTAGCACTGTTAATCTAAATGAGTGCGTTGTCCTAACTAGCTATAAAAAAGTGTCCCAAAAATTTGTAGAAATGTAATAGTCTTGATATTTCACAACTTATTCTTATTCGTATTCTTAGAAAAATCGTATTTTTGTGATTTAAAGGACTCATTACATGCAAGGAATCTAGTATATGGCATAATACAATGCTAATGCTTAATTAAATTAAAAGGTTCAAGGGCACAGCCTGAGCTATTGATAGTAATTGTAAAAGTTATAGATGGAAATGTAATTGCAACCTTGACATTTTATTGATTAGTAGAATTCAGAATATGATATTCAGTCACCAGCATGGCTTCTTGGAAAAAAACGATCTGTAAAAAAAACAAAACACTTTTTTATGAAATAGTAAAAAGGAAACTAGGAAGAAATATGATAAAGAAAATTATGTATTTAGACTTTCATAAAATATTTGATATGGTTCCTATTAAGCAGTTATTGTAAACGTTGGTATCAATTTAATTTTTTAAGGTTGAAACTGTGTCCAACAATTTGTCATATAATATATGGCTTGTTTGCAACTGTTACAATTGTAGCTACAAGGCGCAGAGACCATCACTATTTAACTTATTATTTTTTAGAAATGACGCAGAATTTTTTTAATATTATATATTATATTATTTTTCTATAAAAGCAAATCCTGTTCATTACAGTACATTATCCAAATAGGATCTGGAGAAATATCCAATAGGTAATTTAAATATGACAACTGTAAGATTCTACATTTTAAAGCAAGTTTTAGTGCAGCAAAGTTTAACTTGACACTTGATTTTAGTTTGACTTGTAGTTGAACAACTGAATATAAGAAAGTATTTTGGCCCTTCCAAGCTATGGAAAAATAGTTCATTAAAGAGAACTTAAAATTGTAATTAAAAAAAAAAATCATGGTTTCTATTTTTTAAAATAAAAAAATAGCAAATATTTTTTTTTTTTTTAAAGACATGTAGATTATATTGGAAGGATACTTCAAAGGTAGGGCCAGCAGCCTATGATTGACTCATTTACCCATCTTCATACCTTTATTGGCCTCTAAGTCTCGGTAGACTCTTGTATGTTCACAGCGATCTACTTAAAGATCATTAATATTGACTGACTTAGTATTAGTATAAAGTATTCACTCCCAAAAATTTGTGGGGGCAAAAGATGGTTTGGTAAAGATATTGAATTTTTTCAGTTTACAAGTATGTTGTTGAATGGGATATATCACTGTTAAAATATTATATTGGATTAATACTCTGGATTAGGAAAATCTTTTTTGTTTTATATTAAATGTTAAGGGTTAAATGTATATAGAAGGGTTGATAATCAAGGCAAAACAAACCATAAGACACAGTTTAGGTGATTATTCCTGACTAAAGCTTGGAACTTTATGTTTTTGGAAGATCTTATATACAGAACATTTTAAAAATGTCTAGAACTTCATGAGATAACGCTTATTGTAATATATTTTATGACATTGCTTTTTTTCAATACAATAAATTGCCTAATTTTTACATGTATCTAGAATCAATGAATTGTATTAAATAGAATCATAGTTACAATCCTTATCAACATGAAACTTTCTTTATTTTACTATCACTCTAAGATATAAACTTAATACGAAATGAAAAATACACAAGTTGCAAATAATAAATACATATATGTAAGGATTATGCTGATAAAGAGGTTAATTCTGATGTTCTGTAATAAATTCTGAACTTTAATAGAGAGTATTATTTCTTTTTACTTTTAGTTTTTGACATAAATTAGGTTTTTATATTTATGAAAATATAATCTCAGTTCATCTATACAAACACTGATAGGTTTAATGTTTGAAAGAAAGAAAAAAATTGAAATTCTATCATTTATATTTGCTATTTAAAATTAAAAAAAGACTTCTATTTCCGAACTATCAAACTATATTGATATGTACGTGTGTTATACATGTAAGAAGAAATTATAGTGTAACTTTTTACCTGTGTATGTACAAAGTTATGTTTTGATGTACAGAATGTCTTATCCATTGAAATGTTAGATCTACAATTTATAATGTAAAGCCACTCACCACAAGCAGATATTCTCATGTTCTTGAATATATACACAAACTAATTTAAGTAACCAATGTATATTATAGCAAAGGTAGGACAATGGACTGAAGCACTGGTAATTGGAACTAGAGGACCAAAGGCTTTCTGGAGGTGCTGCAGTTACAAATCATAGTGTTACGGTGTTATGGTTCTGTGTATAAATATAAATAATATTTTTTGAACAACAGAACCTCTGGGCTGAAAGACACTGCAGCGAGGTCCACAGGCCCATATGGGCGGCTGTATGTGTGAACTAAATGTGAACAAGGTGCAACACACACTGGCCAAGGCGCGGCACAGTACTCAATAGGGGCGGTGGTCATGACCTCACCGCTCATGCTCAATAGGGGAGAAAAGGCACTTTGCTGTGAAGAAGGCGCAATGGAGCCGAAACGCGTAGCTAACGAGATTGCTCACAACCTTTTTTAAATGGATAACTAATAAAATTTATACTTTTTAAAATAAGTAATATACCTCGGATCATGTAAGGATTGTCTTCCTGGTTGGAGCCGATTTTTACTATTCTTTGTGGAGAAAAGGCACTTAGCTTGTGATCGGCTCCAAAAGTCTGAGCATGCTCAGTAGGGCTAAAGCTGGAATTAGCCTGACCTGCAGGCGGCACTGTATGCTGGGAGAGCAACCTGTGGGACCCAATCCTAACATATGCTCAGCAGGATACTATACAAAAAACTAAATAATAAATATCCTGCGGAGCCCAACTGGGCTCTGAACCGCAGAGCTACCCTGGTGTGAACAAGGCCTGACAGTTAATGTCACTACCGGGCTACAACACCATCTGGGTAAAAACTAAAACTAAATAGATAAGTTCTCTGCAGGACCGAGCAGCTGCAAATTAATTATAAAGTCTTGCAGTTAGTCCACTGCCAGACCAAACACAAACTAACAATGACCATATGCTCCCAGTAGCTTACTGGGCCGCACCTACCACAGCCACCTGCTGTGCAGCACCACAGGTAGCAGCCTGACTAAGGTAGGACAAACCCACAATACTAACTAGGGAGGAGATTCCCACAATCTTAACAAAAGGATAGAGAGTCTCACTACATAACTAGGCAGCTTGCTGCCAAACTAATGATTGCACTGAGGTGCACAATTCAGGTTTTAGCCTAAGGCCGTGGGTGAACAGACCTGCCTCCTTAAATAGAGGGAAGGCAGGTCTAACAAGCAAGCCCCAGGTGCCTATGCCAGGTACTCATAGGTTAGCAACTCTGTCAGTCAGAAGACCAACCACGTTTATCGGCTGCAAGGGAATTAACCCCATGCATGCTGGACTGTGCAATGACAGCGGAACAGGCTGCAACCCAGCTCTCTTTTCCACACCTGCCGCACATACACATAGCTTGTAGTGAAATAAAACTCGAACCAACACTGATTAATATAAAAATAGGAATTACTCATAGGCAAGAAGTTATAATTGCCTGTTATTTAAAGATTACAATTGAAAAATTGCTTTACAGAGGCCCTCTCACCACTTTCACCATCTGCAACTATTTGCACGCTTTAACCCTTTCCCGTTTTCCATTCACAAATCCATATGAGGGCTTAGTGTTTATGGAACAAATTGTTCTTCATTGTGGAATCATTTAATGTTCTGTACAATGTTCTGGGAAGCTGGAAAATAATTCCAGAATGAGGTGGAATTGGAGAAAAACTGCATTTGAACGACTTTCTTACCAGATTTTTACATTTTCTGAACAAAGAATTAATGGATACTACATCAAAGGTATTCAGGCATCAGTTGCCGAGGAGGATTTATTTGATCCATCCTTTATGTAACATAGGGCCATAAATTCCTGACACTCAAACTTTAAAAAGAAAATATCACCACTTTTTATTTAGTCCATAAACCCAGATAGTAAAATATATCACTTTTCTCTCACATGTTTTTTTTATAGGTTTTTTATATTCTATTTTCTATACATGATTACCGGGTGTCAGCTATGTTTTCCTCTGCTCCTTTAACAGCATTTAGTGACATGCTTTACAATATAGTCATGGCCATAGATACTGGATTAGAGCCAATTCATTGTGGTCTATGGGAGAGGTTTCTAAGCATCCTCTGTGCAGGGAGGGGAGTAGATAAGCTGCGACATTATCTATGGTCAGTAGTCGATGCAGTGATGGGTCACTATGGATGTTATCTATTGAGGTGTGATCTTCTATGGTGACTCTGTTTGTCTTGTTTGTAATATATATAAAATTATTACTGTAACAAAAAGCTGTACACAATTGCCAGCGTCTATTATTGTCAGTCTTAGAAGAGTGTGTTTACAGGATATGGTACTTTTTTCTATAGATATTGACAGTTGGAAATTAAAAAATTCATTACAAAATCATAAAAATATGTTTAAAACCTAACAAATAGACCATTTTTGGTGACACATTCACTTTAGCTCAACAAAAAAAAACCTACTACACGGATGTGTTCATACTTATCTGTACTCTAAGCTGCATTTGTCCTGGTATGTTCTGTACATTGCAAGTTAAGAAGATTTTCTAAGAGTCTATTTTTCGATAAGTCGATAAATTATTTGCATCTGTGAATGGCGATGGTTAGATGTGAATTGTGGTCTCTCAAAGTTTTTGTTAGCATTTTTTTAAAATATTGTGTTGAATTGATTTCAAGATGAATTACAATCCAAACTAGAGATCAATTTATTGTGAATACAACTGCACATACAGTGAAATTAATCATTTTATAGTCACCCTTCTTAAAGGCATCCTGGGTGAATGTGTTGCTTCATTTGAACACAGACCCTTTACAGTGTGTCATGCTCAGAATTACAAAGATTCTCGAGGTAATCAACACATGTAAGTTTATAAAAAACCTTTAGCTCTTGCTTTAAGGTGAGGAGCAATATTTTACATAAAGGAGTCTATAGAGATCTCCTCTAGCCTGACTGGGATAATCTTAGATTGGAAATACATGAAATACAATATACAATAAAATACAATATATTACATGAAATACAAATATCTCTCAAGTTAATACAACAAGAACAAGAAACAATTCAAAATAATTTAGTTTTGAAGAAACATTTGTACTGTGTAAGTATTTTTGATAATGTCATATGTATAGTATAACAGAAAATGAATTATCTCCCTTATTAAAATTGTATGGGAATATATTAAGTCTATATTGTACCATTAAAAGGTTAGTTGTACAAGGAGGCACAACACTCCAAACTTTATACTAGATCACTTATTGCAGGTATGGAGACTGCCAGTCAACCTCTGATTAAGTGGACTGAATGTCACACTTTATTTACAGTAGTTTCAGTCACTTCATCAGGTTAATAAAATAACATAACACAATGCCAGACCAAAAAGATATGTGAAAAATTTCTGCAAGTTTTTGAAGGTTTGGATGAACAACAAGGTACCAAATGTCTAAATTAGGATGCTTTAAGGGAAAAAAAAAACCCTTAGTTGATTGACCAATGATTTCTAAACTTAATCAGTTTCCCAGTTTGTCTAACAAGAACAATTCATTAATAGTATTTTTTTAGGGGGAGGGGGAGATTTGAAATCAATTTGTAGAAGTATACTGAAAAATTCGGGAAAACTAATTGAAAACAATATGGAGGCCTTGCAGCTTTCCATCCCATTATAAATATTTTAAGAATTTTAATCTAGAAGTTCCCATATGTGGCAAAAACCCTTACACTGCATCACTTATGGGATTTTCCAAGTATCATAAAATATTTTTTTTTTCTAAGAATAAATCGAACAGACAACTGAAGGAACAAGACTACATGAATCCCCTAAATAGCATTTAAAAAGTTAGACTTCAAAATGTGCTTAATATTTACTGCAACAGTGTCATGCACTCAAAAAATCTCTTGTATGTAACTATATACCGTATATACTCGAGTATAAGCCGAGGCCCCTAATTTTACCACATAAAACTAGGAAAACGTATTGACTTGAGTATAAGCCTAGGGGAGGAAAATAGCTACTGGAAAATTTTAAAAATTAAAATGGTCAGAGTTTTTGGGTGCAGTAGTTGCTGGGAAAGGGGAGGGGGTGTTTTGGTTGTCTGTCTGCCCCTTCGCTGAGCTTGAGGACTGAGTTTTTTTTCCCCCACTTGGAATTCAGCCTGGCTGAATATAGGGGATCTGCAGAGCTCCTATTAACCCCTTCCTGACGGAACAGGAGCACTGCAGATACCCTATATTCAGTAGACACAGGGAAACCTAATGTGTATGTATCTCACAGTCATTTTCTACTTTCATATGAATTCTAGGGAAAGGAGGGATTTACAACTTTTATTTACTTTATTTTTTATTATATTTTTTTAAAGCTTCTATTTTATTTTCACTATTTTATGGGAGATTCTATACATTAATATTGCGACTGGTCATAGACCCCCCCCCAAAAAAAAAAATAAAAAAAAAAAATAAATTTTTTTTTTTTTTACTTGACTCGAGTATAAGCTGAGGGGGCTTTTTCAGCACAAAAACTGTGCTGAAAAATTTGGCTTATACTCGAGTATGTATGGTAATACAATACTACATTTACATAAAAACATATTTCATTTGGGAGATAAATTAACCACTGAGACTGGAGAGCACGGGTAACACTAAGCAAATGTCAACTCAAAGGAAAGAACAAAGCTGATCACCTTCTTAGATATGGAAATGTGTATTGATAAGATAGAATACTCTAGCTGCAGAAACCTGCAGCTTTATTGACTTTGTTGAAAAATTCAAATAAACATATAAAAGACCAATATCAATAGCAAAATAAAGACCTCGGCTGAAGAGATATTTTTTTCATTTTCATCGTAAGAGATATTTTTTAATCAGGCATCACATTTATCCAAATAAAGGGACTGTGTACAAAAGTTATCGTCTGAAAACCCTTTGTGATATTCTATAATGTGGTGTAAGATTGTGAATGTTTTGAGACTGCTTGTCGCTAGTGATCTAAGAGTAAAGCTATAACATAATGAAGTATTAGAAATGTTATCTCCAAACCTATCCTCCTTGGCCTTCCTTCGGCCCTTTGAATGGCAAAAAGACATGACCAAATCAATATAGAAATAGCTGTGGTAATACAACTTCAGGGGTGTTAAACTTTCTAGCAATGTTTTAATGTGTTTTCAAAAGGGTAGAAAAATGTGAAAAGAACCGGAAATTGGAATGGATGCAAACGTCAAGCGACCCAGCGCTGTTATTCCTGACATAGAAGGCTTCACCAAACACTAACATTTGGGTTACATATCTTCCTTAGCTATCCAAGCTGTATAATGTGAGATTGCAAGTCATTTAAAAGAATAAGATATTGGGATATTTTGTAATGTTTCTGCCATATTTGTTATGTGACAATGGTTGCTTTATAAGTCGCTGCCTGTCTAGTGTTTTGCTAGCATTTTGTCATACTGCATTGAATTGATATCAAGAGAAATTGTCACAATGATAATAGTAATATATATGTATAATATTGGCGGCTCGCAGCTCAGCTGAAAACATTTTAGAGGGGCTCTATCAGCAAAATTATGCTGTATGAGCCCCACATATGCTTGGATAACCTTTAAAAAGGCTATTCAGGCACCGCAAATGTTATTTTAAAATAAAGACATAAAAACATATTTGTAAATCATACCTATTGTGCACGCCGGGTGGTCCTCCATGGTCCGACTTCATCTTGCTGTCACACCTTCCTCTTCTTTCTTCTTCCAGCGACGCCCTCCTGTCCTGGCTCTTCCACGCCTTCATCTTCTTTGCTTCCGGAATGAAGAAGTTCGCGAGCGTACTGTGCATGCGCAGTACGCTCTCGTAGTTCTAAGGGGTACTTAGAACTACAACAAAAATGGCGCCGGTGCATGCACTGTAGTGCTCCGGAGGGAGCGATATGTGCATACGCGGGATTTGAACATAATGAGCCAGAAGAACAGAAGATCAAGGTGGAGAAGAGCCAGGACAGGAGGACGTCGCTGGAAGAAGAAAGAAGAGGAAGGCATGACAGCAAGATGACGTCGGACCGTGGAGGACCGCCCGCTGTGCACAATTTATTTTAAAATGGGGGGGTTTAAAATAACATTTGCGGTGCCTGAATAGCCTTTTTAAAGTCTATCCACGCATATGTGGGGCTCATATAGCATCATTTTGCTGATAGAGCCCCATTAATGAGTACAAAAGGTTGTTGATGGACAAAATGAATTGAAGAGAAGGGAGATTATGAATAAAAATCATGTATTTATATTTTCTGAAAATCTATTGAAGTAAATTCTACAGTCCTAACTGTCAGAAAAAAAACAATTTCTAAACAGTTGCTGACAGATTAGACTTTTTGACTTTGGATCGTAGGTGACCCCACGTGGGTTCCGCCGTGCAACCAGGGGAGATAAATTGTCCCTGAATGTCTGAAAGCTGTTAAAGAATTTAGAGAATTTACGGAATATGGGTTTCCATTTCTTATCCAAATATTGATGGCGTACGCACATATATTTTCAGATTTTTTTTTTTTATCGGAAATAAAATATAGTTAGTAATTGTATTATAAAATTGTATTTTTATTCAATATAAAGAACATGCCAGTTAAATTGTACTTTAAAAAAATAAAAATACTTGTCTGGTAATTGGAGCTAGATGAATTCTCAGGATTCAGCACTAGATGTCTCTCCATACCAACTTATGACGATGAAGCTCAGATTTCTTTCCCTTTCATTGACTCTGGATGTTTGGCTTGGAGGATTCAGCCATGATTGGTTTTCTTTACACCGTGGATCCCTATTCAACGTGAAAGCCTTATTGAGAGAGAAATTGCCTGATTCATCCTTTGCCTATTTAAGAAATGCTCAACCAAATACAAGATTATCAAGCAAAGAGCAGGTTGGTTTATTTGTTATTGCTGCAAATAACGTGGGATGTGGTCCTGAGTCAGCTGCATTATATCATCCCGGAGGAATCCAAGCATGGCACCTTTGTTGGGAGAATTGCTCAGGATCTTGGACTGGATATAGGTGAGATTAATTCCAGAATGTTACATATTGTCTCTAGAGATGAGAAGGAATATTTCCAGGTGAATCTGCAGAATGGAATCTTGTTTGTTAAAGAGACAATAGACAGAGAGGTTCTGTGTCCATTCAAACCCTTCTGTATTATTCCTCTGCAGGTTATTGTAGATAAGCCTGTGCAGATGTATCGTGTAGATGTAGAGATAGAAGATATCAATGACAATAGTCCAGGGTTCCCCTCTGAAGTGTTTAATCTTGTCATATCAGAGCTCAGACCCGCAGGATCTCGGTTTCTTCTAGATGGAGCTGTTGATCCAGATATTGGTACAAATTCTATCACGAACTATGAGCTCAGTGCAAGTGAATATTTTGCTCTAGATTTTCAAAAATATATGAATCAGATCCGATCTCTGGAACTTGTACTGAAGAAACCCTTAGATAGAGAGAGACAATCTGTCCACAACCTGACACTGACAGCTTATGATGGAGGAAAACCAAGACTAAGTGGTATAACTAATGTCGTCATCACTGTGGAAGATGTCAATGATAATGCCCCCACTTTTTATCAGCCATTTTACCAATGTAGTGTCACCGAGAATGCAAATATCGGGAGTTTAGTCATAAGGTTAAATGCCACCGATTTAGACCAAGGGAGAAATGGGGAAGTAGTGTATGAGTTTGGAAAGCAAGTTACAGAAGACATTACCAATATTTTTACCCTAAACAAACACACGGGAGAAATAAGAGTAAAAGGAGAAGTAGACTTTGAAGCGGTCTCAATCTATGAAATACAAGTGGATGCTATTGATAATGGAGATCAACCTATGGTTGGACATTGTAAAGTCCTAGTGACTGTTGTTGATGTCAATGACAACCCCCCAGAGATCACCATAACATCCCTCTCGGTTCCCGTTCCTGAGAACTCTCCACCAGGTACGACTGTTGCCATCATCAGCGTCCATGACAAAGATTCTGGCTTGAATGGGAAAGTAAATTGTCATATTATGGAGATAACACCCTTCAAAATCAACCCTGCGTTCATGGCAGACTTCTCCCTGACTGTAAATGGACAACTGGACAGAGAGACAAAATCTCAATATACAGTTGTTATCACTGCAAAAGATGAAGGGTTTCCGCCTCTGTCAGTATCAACAACCCTTGTCATTGATATAAGTGATGTCAATGACAATGCTCCTCAATTTCAACAGTCATATGATACAATTTTTATCAAAGAAAACAATCCTCCAGGTTCTCTTGTCTATAGGGCATCAGCCATTGACCCAGATGTTGGCCAAAATTCCTTCATCACCTATTCCATCAGTGATAACACAATTGATGGGATCCCTATATCTTCCTATATCTCCATTAATCCTGAAAACGGGAAAGTATTTGCTTTAGTATCATTTGACCATGAACAGATTACGTATTTTCAGTGTCACATAAAAGCCACCGATGCCGGCCTACCTCCGCTCAGCTCTAACCTGACACTAAATATCTTTATTGAGGATATTAATGATAATGCTCCAACTATTGCTCCACTTTATGCCACGTCTATAATCAAAACTCCAAGGTCAGCTCAGCCTGGACATCTGGTGACCAAAGTGAGAGCGATTGATCCCGATTCTGGATACAATGCTTTGATCTCGTATCATTTTCGAGATTTATTGAGTAAAATACCATTTGCCATTTCTCAGCACACTGGGGAAATTAGCTTAAAACGTCAATTTATGGATTCAGATAATGATGAATATAGATTAGTTGTCGTGGCCCAGGACCATGGAGAACCAGCTATGACAGCAGTAGCACAACTTATCATCTCCTTGGTGGACTCTGAAGATGAGATGAAGCTTGACCAATACGAGTCTAGAAGCAATACTGAAGAATTTTCAGATGCAAATATCTACTTGGTTACGGCCATTTGCATAATTTCAAGTATATTTCTAATTACGTTGATTGTATTCACTGTTTTAAAATGGAATAAATACAGGGATGAGATCAATGACCTGAAAGAAAGTTACAAAATCTGCTCTAACACTGGAGGGAGCTGGATGTATTCCCAACAAACTCAATATAGACTGTGCTCAAACTCTCAGCAAGCAAAAAATGATTTGATCATGTTCACTCCGAGCTTCACCCAATCCCCGGGAAGTGAAAATCCGCAAGGAGTCATCCTGAATCAGGTGAGGAAATAACCAAAAATAATTCATATGCTCAGAATTATTTTCTTATAGGCACTGTTTAGTATTTGCCTGGTATTGAACAAGTAGATATAAGTTCTGCAGTTGAAATTTGCTTACTAATTTCAATTTCTCTTGAAATCAATTCAATACAACATTGTGGCATACTAGCAAAATGCTTAAAAGGCACGACCAACATCACAACTACTGACCATGTAAAGACGCCACACAAAGTATCACAAAATCATTAGAGATGAGCGAACAGTAAAATATTTGAGATTCGATATTCGTTTCGGGTAGCTCCTCAATATTCGACTACTCGAATCGAATATCGAACCCTATTATAGTCTATAGGGGAAAAATGCTCGTTTCAGGGGTAGGCAACGATCAAATTATACTTACCAAGTCCACGAGTGAGGGTCGGGCTGGATCCTCTGAGAAGTCTTTTCCGTGCAGCGTCCCCGCGGCATCTTCCGGCTTTTCATTCACTCTGCCAGGCATTGGGCCTGGGCAGAGCCGACTGCACATGTCCGCACTACAAGCAGACATGCGCAGTCGGCTCTGCCCAGGCCCGATGCCCGGCAGAGTGAATGAAGAGCCGGAAGATGCCGCGGGGAAGCTGCACAGAGAAGACTTCTAAAGGTAGGAGAAGAACCAGCGTTGATTGGCCGACTGTATAGCATTCGGCCAATCAATGCTGGTTCTGCATCGAACTTTTCCATTCGAATAGCGAGTGTCGACACTTAGTCATATTTTATATAAAGACAAGGCTCCTCACTAGACTGTGCTTCAGTGACAATATCCTGACCCACATGACTGCTGCAGTTGTGATGGTACTTTTACTACTTTATGGCATTTCTCCCTCCAGCACCCCCTCCAGTATGTATGACGAGTAAGCAGCAAGGCTCTCCCATGCTGCCTCGGGACCAGTGATCTGTGGTGATCGTAGCTCCTGAGCTTTAATTGCCTAAAGCTAATTTCTTCTGTACGCCAAGTACATTAAAATTACTTTATTCCAGTTAATATGAGTCAGGGCGGGTTCACACCTGTGCCCGGTCTCCGTTTTGGGGGTGTCCGTCTTCTGCCCGAGAAACTGGACAGGAAACAGAAACCCGGTAGTCAGTGTCCGCCCATGAGCGTCTTCTGGTCTCCGTGGTGAAACTGTTTTTTATTAAACTGAAACAAAGTCCTGCATGTCCGACTTTGTGTCCGGTTAAAAAAAAACTGTTTCGCCATGGAGAGGCACAAGACGCTCACGGGTGGTCACATTGCAAACCCATTCAAGTGAATGGGTTTGAAAACTGACTGCCGATTTCCATCTCCTGTCCAGTTTCTCAGGCAGAAGACGGAAACCTACAAAGCGGAGAGCGGGCGCAGATGTGAACCTGCCCTCATGGGTATTTTCCAAGTTACCTGAACCCCAAACTTTGGGGGTTTGTCATCTGCAAACTGGAAGTGAAATTATTACACTCTGGGTTCTCTTCAGACCACAAAGTATAATAGGTGGAGGACCCACGGGGAAGTGTAAAAAATAACCTTCCCTCATCTTGGCCTCCTTGCAGCATCTGGCACTATCTCTGGGTTCTCTTCTAGCCTCTTGCAGCTTCCTGGAGGATATTATGTTACCTCAAGTCACTTCTGAGGCTTATGATTGGGCCATGGGTCAAGACGTTGACTCCATGGATAAGGTTTAGTTGAGTTAGAATTGAAATAGGCATCTCAAATATTTACTAGTCTTTAACCTCTTGTAGTTAGTGCCATAAATGTTCTAGTCTGCTGAAATAGGTTAACATGTATGTAATTTGCTAAATTGTTAACATAAGGTTCAAAAGTGTCTTTTCATTCCAAAAACTAATTTAATGCATTATATGTATGGTATCTCAGGTAATAAATATGCAAATAGGATCTTCTTTGTTGAATGGAGGAACTTTCTCTAACGTCACTTTTTGGAAGACGGCTCACTATAGGTCAATGCATGGTTTTCATAAAACTTGATAGCACAATCTGGGAATATAGCCAAGCAAGTATAACTCCTCCTACTAGCTGGCTGTGTGAGAGGTCGAAGACAGGGGTCAGAATGGGTATTATGTCTCATTTGGGAGATGTGAGGGGTACAGAGACTTATGGGGTCTTGCTTGCCCTTCTAAGTTCCCCTTCTGACCCAACTACCTTTTCCCAAAATGGCGCCATTAAAAAAGTAAAAATTACACAAAAAATAGCTGCATCCTTCAGAGGGTTAAAGTGGTTTTTCATTCCTACAATTTTTTTTTTTTTATCAATATCTGATCATGAATGTCCAACTCTTGGCACTTTCACCAATTGTTTACCAAGCATAATACTTTTAGTACTGCAACAAAAGTAGAGCTGTGTGAACAGCCTGATATCCACAAATCAATGCATTACATAAAAAGGGGAAAATATATATATGAAGCTCACGCTAGATGTCCATACGTCATGGTGCAGAAATAGGATCCAAGAGGAATGGTGCGCGGAAGATCTCCACCAGCTGAGACAAACAATGCAAGGAAGAAAGGGAAAAATCCCTTTCTTCCTTACTTTTAGTACTGTCTGTGTCCAGTAGCTGAATGAAGGCGTTTCAGAAAGAGGTAGAGCACCATGGTCCACTTAGCTGGCAATGATCTGACCCCCCATCTAATATAGACGGCATTGATCTTAAAAATACGTCTTTGATTTTGGAAGAATCAAGTAGCCTTTCATTTGTAGATTGGTGTCATTTTTACTGTAGAAGGTTCTGCTTTGGGTAAATATTCAAAAACATTCCTACACATTTAGGTCTATCAGGAAATTTATTCTACACAAAAACTTCTAATCAAAAACTTATTAACTTTTATGGTTGTGTTCTATTTTATTTTATTCTAAAATTATTTGCCGGAGATTTGGAAATTTTTGAAGTTCTGTTATTTGAGGTTTTGGAAACATTAGCATTGTGTGGAGTCTACGAAATAGAAAAGTAAACGTGCAAGTTTAAATTAATTTTGAAGAGAGTTATAATAATAATTAGCATGGATATGGTAAAAGTGAATACAGACAGGTTTTTAACTGCATTTTGCTTTTATGAGAGCAGTTTGTATATTCTAACTCTACAGCATCATTGGCCTTGATACATCATTAGCATTTTACAAGTTAGTTATACAATAGGTGTAAAGAAAATAGTGAATGTTGCTTCATATTTCTCAGTCCATCAACATATTGGGTTGCTTTTTGCAAGACATAGTGTCTTAAACTTAAAAATGACAGCACTATATTTTCAGATGGGGAAGGAGGGTCTAAAATTGCAAAGAAATGCAACTTTTATTCTGCTAATATACATACTTTTATTCTATACAAATCAATTAAATTTATTGCATAAAATATATTGTAATCCTATAAATATTTATTTCAAATACATACATGTTACTTGTGCCGTGAAATAGTCAACTCCACCCAGAAGTGTCCAAAGGTCATTATTAAAGGGGTTTTCCAGTCATATAATGGGCCATGAATTGAAGATTATGGGGGTCCGACACCTGGGCCCCCCAGTCAATTACTTATCCAAGCACAGTGCCATACTTGGTATCTAAGCATAAGCAAAAGCACTGATGCCCAATATTAAAACATAACATTTATTTCTTCCTATATAAAATTGATCCCTTATAAAATATATCCTTATATAAGGACAACAGATAGTCAAGCATGCAGACTCAAAACATGAGTATTATTCTTTTCTCATCCATGTGGAAGAGCCCAACCGTCTATCAGATGTAATAAATAGAAACTGTCTTACCAGGTCTAGTCGCAGGCAGGAGTACTGTGGCTAAAGGGTTAATTCAGGAATACTCCCTATACATAGTCTCACAATGACCCTCAATTCCCCGTAACTCCCCCCCTGACAAGGGCAGTCCACAGCTGTCCCTTGCAGTTCCCTGGTGTAGTATATATCCCTACGCGTTTCCTGGCACCGTACTGCGCCAATCATCAGGGGATTTTGAAAAACACTAAAGTATCCAAGTGCTATGTCTGCCCACAGTGGTGAGACTAGACTGACTTAGCTAGACAGTGCTAACTAGCATGACTACCAATGATGACTATGATAGCAAATGAGGAATGATACCTGGTTTCTTTATAAAGCCTTCCAAGCTCCACCTTTTCATCTGTCACCAAGTCCATTCCTAAACAAACATTCAGGAGGTTTTGCGCCCTTTCTGCGCCTGGTGATGACGTCACATGGGACCACATCATCCACCTTCCCCTTCTCTGTTAACGGAGTGCCGAACAGAAGTAATGCACGTAAAATTAAAAGATGAAATACAAAATGTGGATTACATTTTATCTTAAACTTCAAGATATCCCACCAATAACCTAACAAAATAAAGGAAACTAAAGGGGTTTTATGGCCCAAATTTATCTATGAATCCACCCATGGGTGCTGGAAACTGTAACTGACCCTATACAAGACCCTATACCTAGAGACTTTTGCAAAGCTGATCCGAGTGGGGTCTGGATGTCGGAAATCCACAGATCACACACTGGCTTATTTTGTAGATAGGTGACCAGTATTCAAAATCAATTTTGAGTCGGAAAACCCCTTTAATTGGATTCAAACATTTATATAAATCGATTGAAATACTGACCTGAGAAGAAATTCCAATAACCCGGAGATTTTCATATCCTGCAGTCTGAGAACTATTGGGTGTGAAAACTATTAAGTCATTTTTGGGTTGCGCATTTGAGTTCAGGTATAACATATACTGATTTTCTTGAGAATACATCCAGCTCCCTCCAGTGTTGGAACATATCTTGTAATTCTCCTTCAACTCATCGACCTCTTCTCTGTATTTTTACAAGTACTGTCAGGTGGCCGTTCCTCATAGCCCATCTAGAATGTCAGGATTGCCCTTCTGACAGTGAGCTGAGATCACTAACGGCACCAATATCTCTTTCCAAAATGGGAAAGCTGACAGTGCCCTGAATTCAGCGAGCTGTCAACTTTCTAGTGGAATATAAAACCACAAGGGCCTCTTTAACCAATATATATTTATTGATGGAAAATCTCTTCAATTATTTTAAAGGGTATAAGAGGATTTCAAGGTATTGTACCATTACTGGGGGAGACAAGTGTCAGATAAAGATAAACACCCATTTATTGTGTTATACATTATAAATTGTACAATACACTAATCTCCGAGCATTGTTACCTTTGTATCACATGCAATACTTGCAGAGATAAAACTTTTTCTTATATGTTTTAATATATAATATCTCTGTGTTAGGTGGAATTTTGCAGGAGATTCAGCATTGGGAAATTAAACTTGTACCATTGACAGGGGTCCATACTAATAAATCAGAAGACTAATCAGAAATAAACTAAGGATCCTCTTTAGTAGGTAGCAATAGCTAGACCATTAAAATAGACCCTATAAAGTTATGACTATACAGATGTATCCACAAGTAACCGATCACTGATTTGGTTAAGGATTCCAATTTGTCTCAAAACCAATTCAGTAAAATATCACAACATGTGACAAACTCCTTGGAAGGCAGCAATTCACCCTCCCCAACAAGGTGGCCACACATAGACACAGACAGGATAGTTAGCATATCCCTTTGGGATAACGTGTACTTAGAAAAGCTACTTAGCATCTGGATATGTCCAACCAAGAGGACAGGTTACGGATGATACCCACAGATGTAGCCAAGCCTAATTTGACTTTTGACACATTGTGAAATATCATAGACACAAATAGGTTAATTACCATATTACTGTGGTGTAACATTGTTAAACCATGTTGTGTTTAGAAAGGATACTTAACATATCTGAACAAGTTGACCCATGGGGACAGGGTAAGAAGGTTACATCTGTATGTGATCCTGAGAACTAGTCTATGTATTAGTACATTCAACGATCTGGATGACACCATCACTGATAGATCAGGTGAGCTTGTTTGGAAGGTGCAAAGGCTACAGTCACATTCAGAACGCAGACCCTGCAGTGATTTGGAATACACTATTATACATGATGTGGCAGATGAGTAAGACAGTAGATGCACAGCTCGTTACAGTCACAGCTCAGAAATAAGACATTTCCTTGATCGCGAGCTGTGCAACTGTGTGTCCATCACATGACCATGGACTGTATATCACACAACCATAGAATATATATCACATGAACATGGAATGTTGTTACGGTTCTGTATATATATATATATATATATATATATATATATATATATATATATATATATAAATAATATTTTTTAAACAGAACCTCTAGTCTGAAGAACACTGCAGCGAGGTTCACAGGCCCAGTGGTCAGCTGTATGTCTGAACTTAATGTGAACAGGGTGCAACAAACACTGGCCGAGGTTTGGCACAGTACTCACTGTGAACAGAGTGCAACAAACATGGGCAGTGGTGGAGTGTGGTACTCAATGTGAACAGAGTGCAGCAAACATGGGCAGTGGTGCGGTGCGGTACTCAATGTGAACAGGGTGCAACTAAACCCTGCCAGTTAAGCTTACTGGCCAGGCGCACCAGTACTGTTGAAAAAACAAGGCTGAAAAGGGTTAACTCACCCCAGGTCAGCAACAAATATGCTCCTGCAACAGCTAGGAGTCACCACGGAAGTTTGACAGTCTAAACAGGCTATCTCAGAGTCCAAACCTGCTGCAGCTCCACAGGCTGGAACAGTGTCTACTGCTCCTAGCCCTGGTGCAGAGCTGACAGTTCAGGGTTTACAGGTCCTAACGAACAGCACCCAGACAGAAGCAGAGAAACCCCAAACAGAGGCCTAGTCTGACAACCTGCCTGGAATGCTGGAGCCTGTCCCTATACTACTGTCATAAACAAACTTCCGTCACTTTCAGTCAAACATTAGTCAAAGTGTGAGTACCCGGTGGGCTTCGGCTCACACTATTTAAAGGCAAGACCCCACCCAATAGGGGCAGTGGTCATGACCTCACTGCTCATGCTCAGTAGGGGAGAAATGACAGCTTGTGAGCGGCTCCAAAAGTCTGAGCATGCTCAATAGGGTGAAAGCTAGACTTAGACTGACCTGCAGGTGGCGCTGTGTGCAACATGTGGGACCCAATCCTAATAACTGTATATCACATGATCATAGACTGATTTTTATACACTGGAAGTAAACAATGAATGACAGCAAGCAGAGATCTAGTACACATGTATGTAATTTGAGATAGAATTATCTATCTATCTATTTCTAGATAGATACATATGCATAACATACTGTACGTTGTAGGCACTGTTTCATGCTGCTGCAGATGTAGCTTACACACACTAGTGTAAAACCCTGTTGCACAATATATAAAACATGGATTAGAATGTTTAGAATACTGGCCATGATTATTTCTATAGTAATTATCACATCATCATCTTTTTAGAAAAAGCATCATATGTTGGCCTTCTGGAATCGGCAAATAATGGCTGTTCTTTGTCTAAAGATACAATATAAAATGATCCAATATAAATTCTGTATCATTTCATTATGGTTTTCAAGATCTCTGCTCTCTATTTACAAAGACAGACAGAAAAACAGACATAATAACTTTTTTCATTCCGATGTCCTGTATGAAACTCTCTGGCCGTGGCTTTTTTGCATCCATTAAATTCGAAAGATGTAAAGGGAATAGAACCAAAGACAGATATAAGTGCTATGCACTGATCACATGACCAGGACAGATTATTCTTCATCAGGACTAGCCATGGTGATTGTTATTGAAAGATAGCCAGCCGAGATCTTGAAAAGTGAAAAATTGATACAGAAAGTATATGGGAAAAGGTTGTATCTTTTCATGATCCCAATAGTAATCCGTATTTGCTGAGAATTTACGACGCCTTTGAGCACAATAAGCTTCTTATTACTTGCCGAGGCCACAAGATGTCACTATGTATTAGTCTGTCCCGGTGTGAGGCTGAAGTCGATACATGATACACATATATTTTTTGTCATGTCCTATCTTCATAATTAAAGAATAGCAATTGTCACCTGAACCTGTATAATATACTGTGACTAGCCCGGTCTCCACACACTTGTTGCTTTGAGTCGCACCCGGACAGTATGACGTTGGCACTGAAGCACTGGTGGATGTGGATACCCCCGTTGGTTTGTCTGGCTCATATTGCAAATGGGCAAATCAGTTATGCAATTATGGAAGAACTAGAAAAAGGAACCATCATTGGGAATTTAGCACAAGACTTACAAATGGAGCCAAAACTTCTCTTCAATCGTAAGTTCCACATGACTTATGATACTAAGATTCAGTATTTTGACATTAACTCCATCACTGGCACTCTGCACATTGCTCATACCATTGATCGTGAAGAGCTGTGTGGCAGCAGCGTGCCTTGTGTGATAAGACTGGGGATCGTAATGGATATGCCATTAGTACTGTATCACGTAGAAATAAACATCCTCGATATCAATGACAATGCTCCACGTTTCAAAGAAAATGAGATTGTCTTGGCAATCGCGGAGTCAACTGATACTGGCAGCCACTTCCCATTAGAAGGAGCTTTTGATCCCGATGCCAGCTCCAATTCAGTTTGCTCGTATTTTGTCAGTCCAAATGACTACTTTGATATAGATGCCCGTGTAAGTGATTACCAAATTAAATCACTAGCACTGGTATTAAAAAATGCATTAGATCGAGAGCAACAAGACGTCCATGTATTAACCCTTACGGCATCCGACTGCGGCCGGCCAAAGATGACTGGAACAACTTGGATTACGATTCTAGTGCAAGATGCTAATGATAACCCACCGCTCTTTTCAGACTCAATATACAGGATAGCCATACCAGAAAATTTTCCTGTAAGAACCGTACTCATGACCCTCAATGCCACCGATAAGGATGATGGACGGAATAGTCACATTGAATATTCATTTAGCAGCATTGTGTCGGCGAAGGTGCGGCAGATGTTTGAGATCGACAGGGAAAGTGGCGAGCTTAGTCTTCAAGGTAATATTGACTACGAAGAAAGAACATTTTATGAGATGCAGGTACAAGCTAAAGATCATGGTCAGCTCCCACTGATCGGACACTGTAAGGTCATTGTGGAGATAACCGATGTCAACGACAACTCTCCAGAAATTAAGGTGACATCTTTGTCAAGTATTATCAAAGAAGATGCAAGACCCGGCTTTGTGATAGCCCTGTTTACCGTCACGGATAGGGATGCTGGAAACAACAGCAAAGTGACTTGTGAGATACCGGACCACCTTCCATTCACATTAGAATCCAAATTCTCCAATTATTATTCTTTAGTCCTCAAGCATAGCCTAGATCGAGAATCTAGAGAAGAGTATACTGTCCTGATTTCAGCTACTGACTCTGGATCCCCGGCCTTATCTTCAGCTACTTCTATAACGTTCACCGTGTTGGATGTCAATGACAACCCACCAGTATTTAAACAGTCCTCATATAAAATTTCCATCCCTGAGAATTCCTTCCCTGAAACCTCCATTTTACAAGTTTCGGCTCTAGACAAAGACAGTAATGAAAACGCTTGGGTTACTTATTCTCTTTTGCCGAGCGGTATTGAAGGAGTTAAGCATTCAAGCTTCCTCACAGTTCAATCTGATTCCGGTAAAGTATTTTTGGTCAACTCATTAGATTATGAAAAATTACAAATGTTCTGTGTAATAATTGAAGCCAAAGATCATGGGTCGCCATCTTTAAGCGGCACGGCTAGCCTCACGGTCTTCATTCAAGACCAAAATGATAACTCACCCCAAATATTACCTTCACTGTTCACCGGAGAGGTCTGGAGGTCGGCCCAAGTAGGACATGTGGTCACCAAAGTCAAAGCATTCGATCTGGATTCTGGCTATAACGCCTGGCTCAGGTATGAAATGATCTTCATCTCCAACACTTCTATCTTCAGGGTGGAGCTATATACAGGTGATATAATTGTGTCAAGGACCATTGAAGAATCTGATGAAGATTTGCAGAATATATTCGTCATGATTAAAGATCACGGAGAACCCCCCAAATCTGCAATGACAGTGGTTACCATAAGCCTCTTGCAAAATAAGGAAGAACTGGATGACCAAGTAGGACTCGCCAAGGATAAGATGGTCGTCGTGGACTTCAATGGCCATTTGATTATTGCTATTTCTTTTATCTCCAGTATCTTCTTGCTCGCCGTTGTATCTTACATTGGGGTTAAATATGTAAAAGCTTTCAGAAGCATAAGCAGAGTAACTAGAGCTGAGGATTATCTGAGGAATGACTGGACCTTGACTGAGAATAAGAAAAGAGATTATAATTTCACTCCAATGTACTTCAATGCTCAGGCAGACTATAATACGACTCCGAGCCAGCCATGGACCTATTACCCAGCAGATGACACACTATTTGCAGGGCAGGTAGAAGGCGATTGTACATTAAGGGCAGAGAGTGAGGTAAGACATTCAGATACATTCTAATTCATGATACACATAGTACTGTGCAAAAGTTTCAGGCATGTGTAGAAAGAAATGCTTCCAAAAATAGAAGGGTTAATAGCTTATTTTTGTCAACTAGCAAAACGGAGTGAATGAATAAAAGACAAATCTAAGGAATGTTAAAATTCGGAGTGACCTTTGCTCTTTGCCTTCCACCACTTCTTCTCAGTGCACTTGCAGACAGTCTTTGAAGGATCTCGGCAGAGAGATTGTTCCCACCGTCCGGGATCCGATAAGTGTGAACTCACCTGTAGGTGCATTAAAGTATGTGTTCTGTCCGACACTTGTATCGTCTTTCATAAAAGCAAAAACAAAAAAATCCAAAAATCCAAATAAACTTCAAAAAAGTTTAAGATTTTTTTTAAAGCTATTTTCTAGATGTTGTTATGTTTGCCAACATTTTCTATATTTTCATCATCCACAAATCATTGTTATGTATAGATAATAACTGGGGGCCAAGGGAGGAGAAGAAACCTTGTCTGTGTCTTCTTCAGCTCTCCTCTTTGAGGTCAGGGGGACCCAGGGTCATTGCATGCTTGTGTCGGGGGGAACAGGGTCACTGCATGCTTGTGTCGGGGGGGCCAGGGTCACTGCATTTTTGTGTTGGGGGGAACAGGGTCACTGCATGCTTGTGTCAGGGGGGCCCAGAGTCACTGCATGCTTGTGTCAGGGGGGCCCAGAGTCAATGCATGCTTGTGTCAGGGGGGCCCAGGGTCATTGTATGCTTGTGTCAGGGGGGCCAAGGGTCACTGTATGCTTGTGTCAGGGGGGCCAAGGGTCACTGTATGCTTGTGTCAGGGGGGCCAAGGGTCATTGTATGCTTGTGTCAGGGGGGGGGTCACCGCTTGTAGTCATATAATACTTGCTTCAAGCCTTGCTATTACATAAAGAACAAAAAGTTCTTACAAACACAAACTAAAAATATTCCTAGCAGAGAGATGGTGAGGACATGGCATGAAATGACCAGTGAAGCTATATGCACCAAACAGAAGGATATGTCAAGTTTATATTTAGAAGCATTGGAGTGATAACATATATTGCTATATGCCCTGTATATAGTGAAATACCCCATGTGTGCCAAGTAACAATCCATCGTCCATGGTACTATATAGATCTCACATACAGTATATACCTCCATACAGTGTAGTCAGGTAAAATACACAGTAAAATATCTGCATTTCCAGTACAGCTATGGGGGAAGGGATTGACACGCATAAATTAGCAGTCTTGCTTTTGATGCCGGAACACCTTGTTGGTGAAGTCTAGTGTAGATTTTGTTATTCATGTGCATAAGAGAAGTCAGTCAGTCATGCTGAATAGAATATCATATCATGTCGTGGCAAGGAGCAGGGAACACCGAATACACCGCATATTAAAAGCTTCATCGTTGTAGATGTTACCCTTGCCTGACTGCCTGCTGCTGTTTCCATCCATGACTAGGCAAGCAATTGCATCATGTCACAGATATCACACGCAGAATAGATGACACTTCATAAACACCTAATGAGGTTGATCAGCGACATGAAGCGCGTCGTGTCTATGGCAGCGCTGGCCAGGACTTAATGAAAAACAAGATCTGATACTATGTGTTATGTTAGCAGGGCGACTGAGAGAATCTATATAGCAAACTGTAATATGACTATGTAAAGAACAATCTACAACTGCCTTGTGACTTGTCTCTGTAAAGTTTGCAACACAGACATCTTTGACTCCTCACTTCTCCATGCACCAACCCCTGCAGCCTCTATTATACCTCACAGTGGCCCCTGCGGCCTCTATTATACCTCACAGTGACCCCTGCGGCCTCTATTATACCTCACAGTGGCCCCTGCGGCCTCTATTATACCTCACAGTGACCCCTGCGGCCTCTATTATACCTCACAGTGACCCCTGCGGCCTCTATTATACCTCACAGTGACCCCTGCGGCCTCTATTATACCTCACAGTGGCCCCTGCGGCCTCTATTATACCTCACAGTGGCCCCTGCGGCCTCTATTATACCTCACAGTGGCCCCTGCGGCCTCTATTATACCTCACAGTGGCCCCTGCGGCCTCTATTATACCTCACAGTGGCCCCTGCGGCCTCTCTTATACCTCACAGTGGCCCCTGCGGCCTCTATTATACCTCACAGTGGCCCCTGCGGCCTCTATTATACCTCACAGTGGCCCCTGCGGCCTCTCTTATACCTCACAGTGGCCCCTGCGGCCTCTATTATACCTCACAGTGGCCCCTGCAGCCTCTATTATACTATCTACATTATATATATTATACTATCTATACTCTATTATATATTTATTATGTCCCATAGTGGCTCATTCATGAACTATTATTATACTCTGAGGTCTTTTCAGACCTCAAAGTATAATGATCAAAGATTCTGGAAGGTAACAAACATAAAAACCACTGTTACTTACCTATCCTGGGATCTGACGCACTCCTTGCAGCTTTTGGCCATCTTCAGTGTTGGGTCTGACATCATATGGGTCAGACTGGCGTCATGACGCATAATGAAATCGACCTGGCCCACGTGACGTCTGGACGTTACCATAAGGGCTCGAAGCCTACTGGGAGTAACATTGGATCCAGGAGAGGTGAGTAACAGTGTTTTTTTATGTTTATTCACCTCCCCTGAATCTCCAATTATTATACTATATTATAGTATACTATACTAATAATAGTATTAGTATATTATTAGTAGTATAATAATAATGGTAGTTTTTGGGTTTGGCGGGCCCAGACCTGCTGACAGACACTTCTGTTCCCCTCTTCTGTGTCCAATAGCAAAAGAGGAAACAGGGTGGTCATGAGCAGGAACGGGGATAGGTAGGTAAATATGCTGTTACCTGCTGGAGTATTCCCGGCAGGTAGCGGACTATTTAAAAAAAAAAAAAAAAAAAAAAAAAAAAAGAAGGAATCACTCACTGACCTACCTGCAATCCCGAGATGAGCTCCACTGGGCCATCCACTGAAATCTATGCCAGATCAGGCAGTGAACTGGTGTAATAATCATAAATCTGGTGGGACCATGAAAAAGGTATGATAATCCGCCCATTTAATAGTGACGTCCTATTTTGTAGCCTATCAATGCATTGAACTTTGAGAGACCATCAATCATCACCATGAAGGGAACACCCTGCAGAATCAGGCATAGGTGATCATACAGATGCAATACTGGACAAGCCGTATAGATAACTAGTGGGGCCAATGATGGTGGCATTGGCAGGAGCGTTGTGCCCATTTAAGTTTATGAATAGAGATGAGCGAACAATAAAATGTCCGAGGTTTGATATTCATTTCGAGTAGCCCCTCAATATTCGACTACTCGAATCGAATATCGAACCCTATTATAGTCTATGGGGGGAAAATGCTCGTTTCAGGAGTAGGCAACGTTCGATCAAATTATACTTACCAAGTCCACGAGTGAGGGTCGGGCTGTATCCTCCGAGAAGTCTTCTCCGTGCAGCTTCCCCGCGGCGTCTTCCAGCTCTGAATTCACTCTGCCAAGCATCGGGCCTGGGCAGAGCCGACTGCGCATGCCCGCACTACAAGCGGACATGTGCAGTCGGCTCTGCCCAGGCCCGATGCCTGGCAGAGTGAATGAAGAGCCGGAAGACGCCGCAGGGAAGCTTTACGGAGAAGACTTCTAAAGGTAGGAGAAGAACCAGCGTTGATTGGCCGACTTTATAGCATTCTGCCAATCAATGCTGGTTCTGCATCGAACTTTTCCATTCGAATAGTGAGTGGTACTCGATCAAGTACTACTCACTCATCTCTATTTATGAACAGTGAGGGGCTCTCAGAGTCCAAATCTCCAGTGCTACAGTTATAGTAACAATAGGCTATTAATGATAAAGTCTCACCGGCCCATTATGGTTAGCCCACCTGGTCTATAGGAAATATGAGAGAGGATTGTTTCTGAGCACATAAATTTAATTATTTTTCTTTATTACTATATGATATACTATAAAAATAACTTGTAAATTGAGGCAGCTACTGGATGCAGCAAGGATTTGCCCCAGTTAAATATGATATTGATGACCCATCCTTATTAGACTGGTGGAGATCAGCCATTTGCCACCACCAACTTAAGAGGTCATGGCATTCAGACTGTGGTGTCTTTACTGCTTACAAAGCACAATACTGTACATGGTAGAGAGGTTGGGCTTTGTATTGCAGTTTCGGCCTATTCACTTGAATGAGACTGACCCATAGTCAGGTTATGTGACTGATGAATAGGATGTCACTGGCCACAAACAATTGATTGGTGTTGGTTCTGGGTGGCACCAATCTGATACCTATCTTGAGGAGTGGTCAACAGATGGATTGATTCTGAAGAAGGAACAAGAACATATATAGACACACCAAGGGGTGAATAGAATTTCTAGAATATTCTAGAGTTTCTATTTAGTGCAGTTGAGTTTCTTAAGGGTATTTCCCTGGTAAATTTATTTTTGGACTGTAATATTCAGAATGTTTCTTTGTATAGTTGTCCATGCTCAATCCTCATGTAAGGTGCTGATTATGTTGTCACAATAAAAGTAGATAGCGGTGATCGATCTTTGTTCCCTTGTACGCTGACATTGCATGATATGGCTCAAAGAGGTCGGAAGAGGATCCCATGGGGCTGTCAGATGCCACTAGTATGCCTGGGAGAGGTGGGCGAAGAGGAACATAAGTGTTTGATATGTTTTTGCACCTCCCCCCGGCCTCCACTTGTTATACTTTTGGGTCTGAAATGAACCAGTGATTTGTGGGTGATAAACTCCCAAAATTTCGGGTTGAATTAGAACCTAAAAATTTGGAACACATCTTCCTATTTTCAACCAAATTTGTAATCGCACGGATACATTTTAGAACTCTTTGCCATAATACTAGTCTCCACTAGAGATGAGCGAACAGTAAAATGTTCGATGTTTGATATTCATTTGAGTACCCCTTCAATATTCGACTACTTGAATCGAATATCGAACCCTATTATAGTCTATGGGGGGAAAATGCTTGTTTCAGGGGTAGGCAACATTCGATCAAATTGTACTTACCAAGTCCACGAGTGAGGGTCGGGCTGGATCCTCCAAGAAGTCTTCTCCATGCAGCGTCCCTGCTGCATCTTCCAGCTCTGAATTCACTCTGCCAGGCATCGGGCCTGGGCAGAGCCAGCTACTCATGCCCGCACTACAAGCAGATATGCGCAGTCGGCTCTGCCCAGGCCCGATGCCTGGCAGAATGAATTCAGAGCCGGAAGACGCCATGCGGAAGCTGCACGGAGAAGACTTCTAAAGGTAGGAGAAGAACCAGCGTTGATTGGCCGACTGTATAGCATTCGGCCAATCAACGCTGGTTCTGCATCGAACTTTTACATTCGAATAGTGAGTGGTACTCGATCAAGTACGAGTATTTCGAATACCGCTGTATTCGATCAAATACCTACTCGATCGAATACTACTCGCTCATCTCTAGTTTCCACCCATTATACACAATCCAGTCCCATTAATGTGACCATCTGTAAAAATCCAGAATAACCACCTTTGGCAGAGCGGACCGCGGCGAGACGTGCAGGAAGAGAGGGGATGTTGTGATGATGTCACTGGGATGTTGAGCCATGCCGACTCCAGTGCCATGGCCAGCTGCGCTAGGTTACGCTGTTGAGCATCCATGGCACGAACAACGCGATCGAGGTGGTCCCACAGATTCTCGATTGGGTTCAAGACCGGGGAATTTGCTGGCCAAGGGAGTACGGTAAACTCATCCTGGTGCTCCTCGTACCAGGCACGTACACTGTAGGTTTTATGACACGTTGCATTGTCCTGCTGGTAGATGCCATCATCCTGAGGAAAAACAATTCAGATGTAGGGGTGAACATGGTCCGCAAGGATAGATGTATATTTGCGTTGATCCATCATGCCTTCCACAACGATGAGTGCACCCAGATGGCTGATGACACGTGCCTACTGCTATCAGTTAATATTGATGTCAAAAGTAGGCGGTGGTCACATTAATATGACTGGACTGTGTAACTAACAATTAAAGATTCTGTGCAGTATATAACAGGTCTTCATCCGTCACCAAAATCTGGTTTATGAACACAGCCCCACAAATAGATAGGGTACGGTCATCTGAACCAAATAGTGGTTTTCCCCTGGGGGTCAGCGATTCTGTTGCTGATGTAACACATATTTTGTCAAGAAGGAGGACTTTGTTACTTATCTCTTCGGAGCAGTGCAACACCCTTATTGCTCCTAAGAGTACATATTGAAATAAAGAGTGATATATCAGCAATGGAGGCAGCGAATCAGAAGAGGAAAATACTGTTTGGTTCAGTTAACCCTAAAATGTCTATCTGCAGGGATGGGTTAATCAGTTTGGGCATTAACCACTTGTGGCCATGAAGCCTCTTCAGTGCTTACCAAGCTCAGCACTATAGAGTTGCACGCTGGCTGTGCCAATGGGACCAAGCTGTGATCTTTCCATGTGATCAATGAATGTGATGTTATGAAGCTTGAGAAGCTTAAGGACAGCTCAGGGAGTGCTACTGTTGCTTCAACTAGCCGGTCCACAGGAATCCCAAGGGAATCCCAAGGGTCAGACCCACACAGATCTTCCACTAAGGATAAATCTTTAACTTAGTCTTGAAAAACCATTAAGTAGCATGATCTCATAGCATTGCACAATGTCAAGCTATTGTTGGTTATTTCATACATCATGTAGTAGTCAATCATGACTCACTTACTTGACCTTGACAGTGCTGTTCACTTAGTGACCAGGGTTGCACACAGTTATGTCATTTACATAAGATCACATACATTTAGCGTCCCATTAATTGTCTGTATTGTCAATTCCTATCTACTGCGTTACGTCTTTGATTATATCAAGAGCTCATTGATCCCAGTTTTATTCTACAAGATCAGCGCAATTCTTCTTCATATCCTTTTTCTAATGATCTGATTTGCTATTGTTCTTGTTTTGTTGCTGACAAACTGAAAATTAAGACATATGAATGGAAAGCGCTCATGGTAACGGCAGATATCCATGTCTATGTTACGGATTGTTTCATAGTAATTCTGGTTACCTTGTGAGTAATACCCACAACCTAATGGGGTATATACCTTTATACAGTAGGTCCTAATATTGTATCAGTGGGCGACACCCCCAACCATCAGCTGATCTGGAAGGCCGTCGAGTCCATAGCTATACAGTGAATGGATCCAGAAGCAGAGGCAGACATAAGTAGTTGGTGATAGACAGGAAAAAAAAAAATATTCACACTGAGGTGAAGGTCTGAATGTGTTACAACAGTTCATGTGTGACTGCGGCACAAGAAAAAATGGCTGGTCCAGTTGTGATTTGCATGAAATAAGAGCAATGATTTGTTTTTTGGGGTCTGTGGGTGTATCTGGTGCCGATATTTGTTGAAGATTTTGAAAATGTTTGTCATGTAGTATATGAATGGATAGAGTCGTTCAAGTGTCATCTACGAACAAGGAACAAGACAAACATCCATGCCCATGGGCGATGGATAGAGATGAGCGAACAATAAAATGTTCGGGGTTCGAAATCCGATTGGAACAGCCGCACACTGTTCGACTGTTCGAACAGGCTTCGAACCCCATTATAGTCTACGGGGGGAAATGCTCATTTCAGGGGTAGGCAACATTCAATCAAATTCTACTTACCAAGTCCACGAGTGAGGGTCAGGCTGGATCCTCCGAGAAGTCTTCTCCCTGCGCAGTGTCCCCGCGTCCTCTTCCAGCCTTGAATTCACTCTGCTAGGCATTGGGCCTGGGCAGAGCCGACTGCGCATGCCCGCACTACAAGCAGACATGCGCAGTCGGCTCTACCCAGGCCCAATGCCTGGCAGAGTGAATGCAGAGCCAGAAGAGGACGCGGGGAAGCTGCGCAGGGAGAAAGGTAAGAGAAGAACCAGTGTTGATTGGCAATGTATAGCATTCGGCCAATCAACGCTGGTTCTGCATTGAATCTTAACTTTGAACAGCTAGTAGTACTCGATCGAGTATTTTGAATACCATAGTATTCGATCGAACACCTACTTGATCGAGTACTACTCGCTCATCTCTAGTGATGGAAAACATTGAGCAGAAACTGATTTACAATGAAGTGGTGAAGACACCGGAGTATTCATGGCTCACGGCTCAGCCTAAAATATTTTTTATTGAGGGAATAGGAAACGTTGTTGACAAATGGTCAAAGTGTATAGAAAAGCAAGAAGATTATTGCAGGGTAGGTAGCTCGGTAGAAGCAAAGGTGCAGACCCAAACAGTCAAAGACAAGGACACAAAAAATGCAGCAAACAGGTTTATTTAGAAAAAAAAAACAAAAAACAGGAAAATAAATAAACCTTAAACCAAAATAAAATACAGGAGACAAAAACAAAATCCTGCTCGTCTGAGCAATATTGTCTCACCGGATTCAGGGTCACAGGACAGACCCAGGTGCCTCTTCCCACTCCCTGGAGCTGAGAACTACACAAGACCCGCACTGGACCACACATAAGTTTAAAATTTGGGGGATATATAGCGAAATTCCAGCACCCTGCCTGTCACCTTGTAGAAAAATGATCTATGTGTCCTTTCTGGAACCAGATTGCAGATAGTTTTTGACTTACCTTTATATATGCTGGAAAGTCAAAGTCTACTTTTTGTTTGTAATTTTGGGAGGTCCTGTCAAAGAGGTTTCCCTGTATTTGGATCTATTCAGCTCATTCTTCTTCGAGTCCTGTAACTTCCCTACAAGAAAGGTGAGGGCTCCGAGTCTTAGGTGTTAAACATTGCAATAACATTGAGCGGCAGAGTGATAAATATCAGTAAGAATAATTAAAGATTAATATCTCTCCGACTCTCTGCTGTTCCCCCGCCAGACTGCGATAACCAGAAACGCTCGGTGTAAAATAATCATCGCAACAGTGAAGCAAACAATACAGTCAACATTTTACAATCCTTTATTAGACCAGAGGTTCTAACATTTCATACAAAGTTTCTCCGATGAATTCTTCTCGTGGCAAAACCGAAGTCAAGGCTTACGATACATTTCATAATGTACTAAGAGTCTTCTCTTCGGGAGGAGAATAGTCACATTCATTGACATACAATGCGGCTCCATACACAGCTATAATACAAAGAAGTACAAGCTGATTCTGATTCACCCCCTGAACAGCCATTACCAAATTTTGCAGCAAAACACAACCCACAGCCAAGGTCATACAAAGTCATCTCCAGACCTTTCCAAGAAAACAATAAGATTTTTCACTGTCAACTATCATCTAATTATTGATAGGTAGGCGTACAAGATTGACCTTTTTATGGAAAATGAATGCAGAAATTTGAAAGATCGCCACCAAAATGTCGGTTTATGTTTAACCCCATCAATTCCCCCCCCCCCTTTATTTCTCTCTCTATTGTTTGAAAGTTATTAACTATTGAAACTTCTGGAAAATGTAGAAAATAGTTGCAATTACATAGGAAATGAACATGTATGAAAATGACAATTTAGTACTAAGGCCCCCCAAAAAAGCACTAAGACCCCATATAGCTTTATTTGTTGGGGTTCATCCAATAAATACTCTTGCCGCTGGCCCACACCCTTACAGATCCCCACCCCATGATCACGAGAAGTCGAGGTGGCCATGAGCAGGAGCGGGGAATGGTACGTAAGATTGTGGGCCCACAGTAAGAGCATTTGTTGGATGAAAGCAAAAAATACTGCTATGATTATATTTTGTGGTCTTGCTTTCTGTAAAAAGTGCTTTTGGGGAGGCTTAGTCTTAAAAAGCAGGTAATAGTTTACTAAAAAAAAAAGCATTAGGACTAGAGATGAGCGAACACTAAAATGTCCGAGGTTCGAAATCCGATTCGAACAGCTGCACACTGTTCAGCTGTTTGAACGGATTTCGAACCCCATTATAGTCTATGGGGGGAAATGCTCATTTCAGGGGTACACAACATTCGATAAAATTATACTTACCAAGTCCACGAGTGATGGTCGGGCTGGATTCCCCTTGAAGTCTTCTCCCGGCGCAGCGCCCCCACGGTGTCTTCCGGCTGGAATTTACTCTGCCTAGGCATTGGGGCTTAGGCAGAGCCGACTGCGCATGCGCGGTCGGCTCTGCCCGGCCCGACGCCTGAGCAGAGCCGACTGCGCATGCGAGGGTATGCCCGCACATGCGCAGTCGGCTCTGCCTAGGCCGGATGCCTAGGCAGAGTGAATTCCAGCCGGAAGACGCCGCGGGGATGCTGCACGGAGAAGACTTCTAAAGGTAAGAGAAGAACCAGCGTTGATTGGCAGAATGTATAGCATGTATAGAATGTATAGCATTCTGCCAATCAACGCTGGTTCTGCATCGAACCTTAAACTTCGAACAGCTAGTAGTATTCGATCGAGTACGATCGAGTACGAGTATTTCGAATACCGTAGTATTCGATCGAACACCTACTCGATCGAACACTACTCACTCATCTCTAATTAGGACCATACCAGGCCCCCCTAAGATACCACCCTTGTGGCTGCCTCCTATGACTGCTGCCCCGGTACTTACACCACTGGTAGTAAACCATTGCACCATTTTTAGGCTACTTATATGCTCCACACAGTAATTGTGGCCACTTAGTGTTTCCCACACAGAAGTAATGTCCCTTGGTATGTTTAGTGAGCCCTAACATACACAAGTGTCCTTCTAGCCCCCCACAAAGCAAGTAAACACTAATTACAATGATGGCAGACTAGAGACATGGTCCCATCAGAGTGATGGCCCGATTGTAGGTTAGTCCCATTCAGGTGAATATGCTGAGCTGCAATACCAAGTAGAACCACTGCACAAATATACGGCACTGTGCTTGGCAAGTACTGAAGAGGCTGCAAAGCTCACCTTAGTGCTTTAACCTCTCCTACATCTCTAAATCCAGGGAATATAGTCTAAGGCACTGTGAATTATTGGATAACATGCAGTTGCAGTCCTTTTTGTGCCTTAAAAATGGGGGGTGATAAATACCACCCAGTGCCCAAACATGGCCAAACACAACAGTTCAACACTGTCTCCATGACTTTAGGGGTTATGGAAACAACATAGCTTGTTCTTGCTAGTTATTCTATGATGTCTCTTTACCTCTATTGAGGTTCTAGAAACAGCATAGAACAGCTTCTTTTTGTCAATCGCCTTAAGGGGTCCAAGAAGGGGTCTTTTATGGCTAAGATGGGAACAACCCTTTAGTGTTTAGTAATAAAGCTGAGCATTAGGACCTAAAAATTCTTAAAGGGAACCTGTCACCAGATCTCGGGATACTAAACCACCATCAGGTCCTTATGAATTGGTGATTTATTGTCATAAATCTGCCTATGTCAAGTTTCTCCACCCTGAGATTGTTTAATAAGAGACTTATTGGGAGGTGAGTCTGCAGTTAGTGTGCGGGCATTGCCTAAAACAGAGAAGTTTAGTGTTTCCAAACCTGCTGACTGGATACCATTAAAAAGCAATAAATAAGGTGGAAGCGAGGCTTGGACATCTATTGCATTTCAATAATCATATTTATAATTAAAATTTATTAGTATTGACATAATAACATAGTAGATGAGGTTGGATGAAGGTCTATCAAGTCCAAACTATAACCCTACAGTGTGGATCCAGAGTAAGAAAATAAAAGGAACACCATCAGGCTTATACTAATTGACCCATGTCAAGGGAAGAAAATCCTCACCCAATTCTAATCTGGCAACCAGTATTAAAAATAATCTAAAAAATATTTTTCCAGTCAAGAAAGTCATCCAGGCCCTTTTTAAACTTGCCCAATGAAGCCACCATCGCCAGATGCCAGGGCAATGAGCTCCATAGTTTCATTATTCTTACCGTAAAGCATTTATGATGTTGTTGAAACTTTCTCTCCTCCAGGTGTAGAGGATGCCCTTTTGTCACTGTCACTGGTCTAGGTGTAGAGGATGTCCCCTTGTCACTGGTCTAGGTGTAGAGGACTTCCCCTTGTCACTGTCACTAGTCTAGGTTTAGAGGATGTCCCCTTGTCATTGTTATCAGTCTAGGTGTAGAGCACGTCCCCTTGTCACTGTCACCGGTCTAGGTGTAGAGGACGTCCCCTTGTCACTGTCACCAGTCTAGGTGTAGAGGATGTCCCCTTGTCATTGTCATCAGTCTAGGTGTAGAGGACATTCCCTTGTCACTGTCACCGGTCTAGGTGTAGAGAGACATAGTTTCATTATTCTTACCGTAAAGCATTTATGATGTTGTTGAAACTTTCTCTCCTCCAGGAGTAGAGGATGCCCTTTTGTCACTGTCACTGGTCTAGGTGTAGAGGATGTCCCCTTGTCACTGGTCTAGGTGTAGAGGACATCCCCTTGTCATTGTCATCAGTCTAGGTGTAGAGGATGTCCCCTTGTCACTGTCACTGGTCTAGGTGTAGAGGACGTCCCCTTGTCACCGGTCTAGGTGTAGAGGACGTTCCCTTGTCACTGTCACCAGTCTAGGTGTAGAGGACGTCCCCTTGTCACTGTCACTGGTCTAGGTGTAGAGGACGTCCCCTTGTTACTGTCACCGGTCTAGGTGTAGAGGACGCCCCCTTGTCACTGTCACTGGCCTAGGTGTAGAGGACGTCCCCTTGTCACTGTCACCGGTCTAGGTGTAGAGGACGCCCCCTTGTCACTGTCACCGGTCTAGGTGTAGAGGACGTCCCCTTGTCACTGTCACTGGCCTAGGTGTAGAGGACGTCCCCTTGTCACTGTCACCAGTCTAGGTGTAGAGGACGTCCCCTTGTTACTGTCACCGGTCTAGGTGTAGAGGACGTCCCCTGGTCACTGTCACTGGTCTAGGTGTAGAGCATGTCCCCTTGTCACAGGAGCAGATGTAGAGGACGTCCCCTTGTCACTGTCACTGGTCTAGGTGTAGAGGACTTCCCCTTGTCACTGTCACTAGTCTAGGTGTAGAGGACGCCCCCTTGTCACTGTCACCGGTCTAGGTGTAGAGGACGCCCCCTTGTCACTGTCACTGGCCTAGGTGTAGAGGACGTCCCCTTGTCACTGTCACCGGTCTAGGTGTAGAGGACGTCCCCTTGTCACTGTCACCGGTCTAGGTGTAGAGGATGTCCCCTTGTTACTGTCACCGGTCTAGGTGTAGAGGACGTCCTCTTGTTACTGTCACCGGTCTAGGTGTAGAGGACGTCCCCTGGTCACTGT